>NC_091159.1:1567531-1667505 GCF_040958095.1 Procambarus clarkii
GAGAGAGAGAGAGAGAGAGAGAGAGAGAGAGAGAGAGAGAGGAGAGAGAGAGGAGAGAGAGAGGAGAGGAGAGAGAGAGAGAGAGAGAGAGAGAGGAGAGAGAGCGAGAGAGAGAGAGAGAGAGAGAGAGGAGGAGAGAGAGAGGAAGAGAAGGAGAGAGAGAGAGAAGAGAGAGAGAGAGAGAGAGAGAGAGAGAGAGAGAGAGAGAGAGAGAGAGAGAGAGAGAGAGAGAGGAGAGAGAGAGAGAGAGAGGAGAGGAGAGAGAAGAGAGAGAGAGGAGAGAGAGAGAGAGAGAGAGAGAGGAGGGAGAGAGAGGAAGAGAGGAGGGAGAGGAGAGAGAGAGAGGAGAGAGAGAGAGAGAGAGAGAGAGAGAGAGAGAGAGAGAGAGAGAGAGAAGAGAGAGAGAGAGAGAGAGAGAGAGAGAGAGGAGAGAGAGAGAGAGAGAGAGAGAGAGGAGAGAGAGAGAGAGAGAGAGAGAGAGAGAGAGAGAGAGAGAGAGAGAGAGAGAGAGAGAGAGAGAGAGAGAGAGAGAGAGGAGAGTAAAATTATCCACTGAGGTCTGATTAAGTCCTTTTGGGACCTTAATCATTAGGACGTCCAATGATTAACGCAAAGTGAAGCGTATTCAGATGGTATATTGACAACATTCAGCATATCTCATAATGACCTAGTAGTACTTGGTGCACAATACCTTTCCATAGGAATCGCAAAACATAATTAAACACAACTGTACCGTACAGTGTTATATATTTATTTCAGTTTGAACAATTTTTAACATTAACATTCCAACATTCATTTTAGCAAGTTCTCTCATAATGACGTGTGGGTTAGCAATGTCAAAGGCTGACTTAAGATCTAGGAAAGTGGTATATGACCTATCAGTATGCAGGGTGAGGAATGTGGTAATACAGTGATGTACACTCTTTCCATGCGTAAAGCCATATATCTGGGGAGACAACATATTATTAATTTTGTAAAGGAGACGGTTGAGAACATCTCTCAAGACACTTATAGAGACAACTAGTGAGGGAGACTGGGCATAAAGCACTCGGCTGGTGAGGTTTAGGAATGGGAATAATAACACTGTTGGTCCATGACTTAGGAAGCTCCCCAGTTACATAGCTCATATTATACAATTGAAGAAAGGTATTCCTTGGAACTAGCAGAAGCATAAGCAGTATGCCGTAAGTAACTCCATCCTCCCCGGGTGATGTAGCTTTGCCTTTATGTAGAGCAGAATCTAGTTTGTATTCAGTAAAAAGCATGTCACAGTCATCCTCTTGATGAAGCATGAAGTCAAGGAACCTTGCCCTATCAGTATATCTATCATTTAATTCATTCTGTGAGGGTAGAGGAAGACTGTCAAAGCTGGAAGTCGTGGCCCAAGCATCAACAAGATCATTTGCTCTGTGCAGAGGATTAGGGTACGAGATCTCTGCAGCATTTTTCCCTTTGATCTTGTTGATATCCTTCCATGCCCGACTTAGTGGCGTGTGAGAATTGAGACCACGGACAAAAGTTTCCCAGTCTGTCTGCCTCAGCTCCACCATACGTTCCCTGGCCTTAGCCAGAGCCGCTTGAAAGAGCCGAAGCATTTCAGCAGTGCGGGTCCTTCTACAAGCTAGTCCAATTATTCTGGCAGTGCGTTTTAGTGCATGCAATTTAGAATCATTATAATAAGCATAAGTGCTATGACCAGTGTAATTTGGGTTACGTGGCCTGGACGATGAATCAAGTGATTCTATAAACTGCTCGATAGTACCTGTGAGCTCATTGTTAAAATCTTCAACTGATGAAGGCTCAGATGAACTGCACCAATCTGACACATGAGCAACAAAATTGTCTCGTTGATCGATGGGCACAGCCAGCCTCTTCCGCTTGAACACTCCACCAGGGAGGATAGAGCTTCCAATGCTTACAGTGGCTAATATGGCCAGATGATCAGACGCCATAACTGGCACTATTGACGAGGCGCACACGGTGTGGGAGACGTTGACACCGAGACATAGATCAAGAATACCTCCGTAGATATGCGTTGGTTCAAGGTCACCCACAATCTGTGCATCATCGTGGCTACCTAATAGTGACACCAGTTGGTTGCCGTTACGATTACTGAACTGCGAATTACCAATATTCCTATGGCTAGCGTTATAATCACCTTTAATGATGGTAGGCTCAGTCTGAATACAGATAGGAAGGTCAGCATAATTAAAGTTACAAGGAGTTGATTATTTAGTATAGTTGTTTTTCTCTTTAACTGGATGATAGAGGGGGAGTCTTTAACGTGATTGGGAATACATACATACACACATGCATACATACATACATACATACATACATACATACATACATACATACATACATACATACATACATACATACATACATACATACATACATACATACATACATACATACATACATACATACATACATGCATACATGCATACATGCATACATACATACATACATACATACATACATACATACATACATACATACATACATACATACATACATACATACATACATACATACATACATACATACATACATACATACATACATACATACATACACATACATACATACATACATACATACATACATACATACATACATACATACATACATACATACATACATACATACATACATACATACATACATACATACATACATACATACATACATACATACATACATACATCATACATACATACATACATACATGCATACATACAATACATACATACATACATACATACATACATACATACATACATACATACATACATACATACATACATACATACATACATACATACATACATACATACATACATACATACATACATACATACATACATACATACATACATACATACATACATACATACATACATACATACATACATACATACATACATACATACATACATACATACATACATACATGCCATACATACATACATACATGCATACATACATACATACATACATACATACATACATACATACATACATACATACATACATACATACATACATACATACAATACATACATACATACATACATACATACATGCATGCATGCATACATACATACATACATACATACATACATAACATACATACATACATACATACATACATACATACATACATACATACATACATACATACATACATACATGCATACATACATACATACATACATACATACATACATACATACATACATACATACATACATACATACATACATACATACATACATACATACATACATACATACATACATACATACATACATACATACATACATACATCATACATACACGTCCAGTCAGCATATAGCTATTTCGGGACAAAATCCAATACAGTTTATATTGGTGAGACGCCACTGTGATGAGTTTAAATATCACAGGAACTGTAGGTTAATGTGTGACATAAGTGAGGTTAGATGAGGCATCTACAAGCATCAGCTGGAGGCTGATGGAGTGTTGTGGAGGCTGGTGGTACTATGTCCAGATGTTGGAGGGTGGATTTGACTCTCCCACCCTCCCCTCCCCCCTCCCCCCCCCCCCCACATTGACCGCAGTACGTCTAAGGTTACTTTCCACTCTCGCTTACCAAGGGTATAACCCCGCCCCCCCCCCCCCCCCCCCCAACACACACACATGCCTTCAGATTCTTAACTTACAATATTATTATTTACCAATTTATGTTACTACACTGACTCTCAATTTCACAATATTGTATAAACTTTGATGAATCGCTCCGTCTATGGGTCATCCAATAATGTTAGCAGACTTCTAGATGTTACCACTGCTAGGTTAGGCTCAGCTACAAGTACCTCTGGAAGTTTGTAACATCTGATGATCTAGATTTGACTAAATGTAAACTCTGTCAGCAGAACTATTCGCATACTTTGAGTCATTATATAATGGAATGTGAAAAATAGCGGAATTTAAAGATAACAACATCAATAGTGTCCATGAAATGTGTAAGTACTTCATTCATAATGATGTGCTGCCCGAAATCTTAGCGAAGTATCCAAAATTTGCTTACTGTAGGTAATGCATGCACATGACTGTAAAGCTGCCGCCCAGTTGGGTGGGTGTGGAGCACATGACTGTAAAGCTGCCGCCCAGTTGGGTGGGTGTGGAGCACATGACTGTAAAGCTGCCGCCCGTTGGGTGGGTGTGGAGCACATGACTGTAAAGCTGCCGCCCAGTTGGGTGGGTGTGGAGCACATGACTGTAAAGCTGCCGCCCAGTTGGGTGGGTGTGGAGCACATGACTGTAAAGCTGTCGCCCCAGTTGGGTGGGGTGTGGAGCACATGACTGTAAAGCTGCCGCCAGGTTGGGTGGGTGTGGAGCACATGACTGTAAAGCAGCCGCCCAGTTGGGTGGGTGTGGAGCACATGACTGTAAAGCTGCCGCCCAGTTGGGTGGGTGTGGAGCACATGACTGTAAAGCTGCCGCCCAGTTGGGTGGGTGTGGAGCACATGACTGTAAAGCTGCCGTCCAGTTGGGTGGGTGTGGAGCACATGACTGTAAAGCTGTCGCCCAGTTTGGTGGGTGTGGAGCACATGACTGTAAAGCTGCCGTCCCAGTTGGGTGGGTGTGGAGCACATGACTGTAAAGCTGCCGCCCAGTTGGATGGTGTGGAGCACATGACTGTAAAGCTGCCGCCCAGTTGGGTGGGTGTGGAGCACATGACTGTAAAGCTGCCGCCCAGTTGGGTGGGTGTGCAGCAAGACTAGTAACTGTGCGACTCACCATAGATGTAAAGTGCCTTGTATAGTGACTGTTGTGAGCCTCTTGTTGAATCACTTGTGACACAAAAGATTACTGATGTGTGTATTTGTGGTGGTGATTAAATATGTATGTGTATGTATATATGTATACGTATGAATATGTACATGTATGCATAAGTATGTGTACATTAATAATTTTGTAACTAGCGTCAAAAGATTGTTATTTGCTTAGCTAAACGAACTAGAGGGTTCAGTTCCTGAACCGATTATGTGCCTCTGTAATCCTTTACACCACCGCCCACGGGATGTGTATTATGGGGTGCATAATAAAGAAAGAAAATGAATGGACCGAACCCCACAAATCATTTAGCTAAGCAAGTTACAATCTTGATGAGCTAGTTACAAAATTCACTATAAGTCGTCACATCATAAATGGGTTCGAGATGGACCACAAGTAGTGCATTACATAATTTATCAGTATTGTGCAGCCTGTGATCACCGCCTGGCTGGATACTGATACCTAGGTAATTTTTATGTGTCCGGACACCGGCGATAAGGTGATATTATTTATTTAACTTAAGATATATATATTTTTAAATGTCACATTAACGGCTACATCTTCCTTTCTTCTGATATATAGATTTTTAAGATTAATTAAAATATATGGAAACTAATTATACAATTTATTGGCTGGTGTGCAGGGCTTCACACTCTCAGAGCTAGCCATCAAGTAACTATCAAAACGCATATATCTTCGTTTTCACTTCAGTTATATTTATGACAAAGGATTTTAGATGTAGCCTATATTTCTACCTTTCAGATGACATAAATACTTTCGTTAATTACAATATCTAGATCAAACTAACATTGATTTTCAAAAGGTTGTATATTTTCCATCAATGGAGAGCATCAGCCAAGAAGCCTTCTTTAAAATATGAATATCTTTCCTCACCCAATAAGATCTAATCTCTGAATAAAACGCAAAAAAACGACTTGATTGTAACCTATCCACCGCTGCCCATTGGATGGGGGAGAGGGGGTTATGTGTAGGATAAACAAATCAATTGTGACACTAGCCCTCCATATATGTCAGTTGCTTAAATTATAAACTGTACTTGTGGTCGGTCTCGAGCCCATTGTTGATGTGACAATGTGCATTGACTTTTGTAACTAGCTTATCAAGATTATAACTTCCTTGGCTATATGAATTGTGGGGCTCAGTCCCTGAGCCCATTATGCGTCTCTGTAACACTCCACTATCGCCCATAGGATGGGTATGGGGTGCATAATAAATGAACTAAAATAAGCTCTGCCTTTTTGATAACATATACAATTATAAGCTTTATTTGTGAATCTCAATTAATTAAGCAATATATCACAGAGCCTGTAGGGTTCGGTGAGATGAGCGAAGAGACATGGGAGATTTCACATAAGTACAGTACATGGTAGTTTAAGTAGCGAACGCATGTCAACGAATAACGAGTATATATAACAACACTATTGTCCTATGAAGTCGATTTAACTTCCAAACATATATTTTTTTAATAAATGTTAAATGTTTTCTGGCTAGCTATGTTAGATTTTATTAAAAATACGTATTCTACTTGTTAACATTATAATTTAAATTTGTGATAATTTGTGCAGAGAAGTGCGACAACTGGATATGCCAACAAACACTTTCCAAACAACGATATATCTTGGATAAGTCGTTCCACAACATTGACGCTTGGACCGTCGACTTCCTTTGATGCTACTTATTTACTTATTTCATAATGAAATTATATTAGTTTGGAGTAAATATATGTTTTCTCATGTTCTGCATTCAGCACCCACATTATAGTAAATATACCATATTACTTCATTACTTAAATAATGCTAGGAGGGTTTGAGTAGCTTTGGGTCTTTAGTGGACAGAATCTCCAATAGATGGGGCGAGAGTCGCTCCCTCTCTCTCGCCGGAGCAAGAGTCGAAACTTAATTTAAAATTGATATATCTTTGTTCTCGAACATGGTATATTTCATTTGGTGAAATCATAATAATGTTCATATCTCGGTCTTTCTGGAGGCATATAAGATTTTAGGCTTTATTAGCGTATCTTTGATAATTATACAATATATCGGCAAGTGCGTAGGCGTCTGCACTCCATGCCCGACAAGCTACTGAGCGCTACTATAAAAACATATGTATCTTCACTTGAGCTATAAATATGTCTATTGTAATGTATTGAAAATGAAGCTCTTATTTCTATCTTGCTTAAGACATATAAAACATTTGTGTTTATTAACGAATTTACGTGAAATAAACATTGATCTGAGAGAGAGTTGCTCTGTCGTTCAGTCTGTACGGGGTGGGAGCTCCGTAATTTTTAAAATACATGTATCTTCATTAGAACTTTAAATATGTCTATGGTAAAGTGTTTAAAGTGAAGCTTATATGTCTGCCTTTCTTGAGACATATAAAACATAAATGTTTATTAACGAATTCACGTGAAATAAACATTGTTTTGAGAGAGAGTTGCTCGGTCGATCAATCTGTCCGGGGTTAAAGCTCGGCTATTATAAAAGTACACGTATCTTCGCTTTAAATTTAAATATGCCCATGGTAAGGTATTTAGAATGAAGCTTATATTTCTATCTTTCTTGTGACATATAAAACTCTTACGTTTATTAAGGAATCTGTGTGAAAAAGGCATGGTTCTGAGATGAATGCTGCGGTTTTCGAGCTCGACGCGCGGCAATGGACGCCTTAAACATCCAGTGGGTATTATTGGACCCTATACCCATTTTATTTGTGGTTGGAGCCCCATACCCATTCTATGGGTGGTTGGAGCCCCATACCCATCCTGTGGGTTGTAGTGGACGCCATACTCATCCTGTGGGTGGTATTGGACCCCATACCCTTCCTGTGGGTGGATGTGATCCCCATACTCATCCTGTGGGTGGATGTGACCCTTATACCCATCCTGTGGGTGGTATTGGACCCCTTTCCCACCTAACAGGCGGTAGGTGACAATATACCCACCCTAGCTATAGTTGGTATAGTAGACACAATACCGTCCTGTTTGCAGTAGTTGCCCCATAGACATTCAAATGTAACATCGTTTTCTGTTAGCGTTCCTACAAAACATTCTTTAAAGATTTTTAAAGCCAAACTATGGTATATAATATTGATAGGTGAAGCACTGTTATTCTATGTAATAATTTATAGTGCTTATCATAATTTACTAAGAACAACTAATATTTCTCAAAACAAAACTACGAGCCTTCAATAGGATATAGTTGATCTGTAATATTATAAGAGCATGGACAACAGTAGGTAAATTTCACAACCCATGTGGGACCTGAAAACTACAATTTTCCTTATAATTGAACCAATCACGAATATTCTGCTATCTATGTTGACGGACGGGTACTGTGGCACGTAAATTGGTACGTGAGGAAGAGTTTGGGCCTTGGTAAAAAAAGTAACTGGGAATATATCACATATATACTAATTCATATTCAACATATTGACTTTAAGCATTAAGTCATATATGTGCTGTCTTGTGTGAGAACGGGTTGCATTGTCATATGTCTTTTCTTGGATCCAAATAATACGAAATCTCGCTCTATGATTTGAAGTTAAAATCCTCAAATATGGTTAAATAGTGACTTTTTTCACGTTTTTCATGTAGTTTGATATTACGTAAATATATTCATTTTTACCAATATTTCGATACTATTTCATGTAGTATCACGATATGTGATTTGCCCTTCAAATCTCAGAATTTCGCGTAATATTGCATTTTAAGCAAGTTTTCTTGCATTTTGTTTCGTACGGAAAATCATCGAATTTAGCAATATTTTGACGTTTATCATCCCCTTTTCCTTCATCTGATTTAAACAAAATATCATCGAATTAGGCAATATTTTGCCGTTTTCCACGTTTTTGTGAATGTTCAGTCCATGGGTATTAATTCATATATATACAAGAAAAATGATGCAAACACATAATTGATTAGATAATAACCTTAAATACTTCATTTTCAATCATCTATTTGTTTCTCGTTAAAATACTGAGTAAGATGTTGAAAAGGGGAGAAGTTCGGTTTTTATTGCATATATCGACGTTTCAGCCGGATTAGAGCGGTTTTACGTGTACATCTTCCATCGGTAATATAAACGGAAAATCAAGAACATTATAGTTAATTCTAATGAAAACACATTGTTTTTTATCATTTGTATTGGAAACAACATTGTCATATGTCTTTTCTTGGATCCAAATAATACGAAACCTCGCTCTATGATATGAAGTTAAAATCCTCAAATATGGTTATATAGTGACTTTTTTCACGTTTTTCATGTAGTTTGATATTACGTAAATATATTCATTTTTACAAATATTTCGATACTATTTCATGTAGTATCACGATATGTGATTTGGCCTTCAAATCTCAGAATTTCGCATAATATTGCATTTTAAGCAAGTTTTCTTGCATTTTGTTTCGTACGAAAAATCATCGGATATAGCAATATTTTGACGTTTATCATCTCCTTTTCCTTCATGTGATTTAAACAAAATATCATCGAATTAGGCAATATTTTGCCGTTTTCCACGTTTTTGTGAATTTTCAGTCCATGGGTTTTAATTCATATATATATACGATAAAAATGATGCAAACACATAATTGATTAGATAATAACCTTAAATACTTCATTTTCAATCAACTATTTCTTTCTCGTTAAAATACTGAGTAAGATATTGAAAGGCGGAGAAATTCTGATTTTATTGCATATATTGACGTTTCAGCCGGAATAGAGCGGTTTTCGTGTACATCTTCCATCGGTAATATAAACGGAAAACCAGGAACATTTTAGTTAATTCTAATGAAACCACTTTGATTTTTGTCATTTGTATTGGAAACAACATTGTCATATGTCTTTTCTTGGATCCAAATAATACGAAATCTCGCTCTATGATTTGAAGTTAAAATCCTCAAATATGGTTAAATAGTGACTTTTTTCACGTTTTTCATGTAGTTTGATATTACGTAAATATATTCATTTTTAATAATATTTCGATACTATTTCATGTGCAAACACATAATTGATTAGATAATAACCTTAAATACTTTATTTTCAATCATCTATTTGTTTCTCGTTAAAATACTGAGTAAGATATTGAAAAGGGGAGAAGTTCGGTTTTTATTGCATATATCAACGTTTCAGCCGGATTAGAGCGGTTTTACGTGTACATCTTCTATCGTTAATATAAACGGAAAATCAAGAACATTATAGTCAATTCTAATGAAAACACATTGTTTTTTATCATTTGTATTGGAAACAACATTGTCATATGTCTTTTCTTTGATGTAAATAATACGAAACCTCGCTCTATGATTTGAAGTTAAAATCCTCAAATATGGTTATATAGTGACTTTTTTCACGTTTTTCATGTAGTTTGATATTACGTAAATATATTCATTTTTACCAATATTTCGATACTATTTCATGTAGTATCACAATATGTGATTTGGCCTTCAAATCTCAGAATATTGCATAATATTGCATTTTAAGCAAGTTTTCTTGCATTTTGCTTCGTACGAAAAATCATCGAATTTAGCAATATTTTAACGTTTATCATCTCCTTTTCCTTCATGTGATTTAAACAAAATGTCATCGAATTAGGCAATATTTTGCCGTTTTCCACGTTTTTGTGAATTTTCAGTCCATGGGTTTTAATTCATATATATACGATAAAAATGATGCAAACACATAATTGATTAGATAATAACCTTAAATTCTTCATTTTCAATCATCTACTTGTTTCTCGATAAAATACTGAGTAAGATATTGAAAAGGGGAGAAGTTCGGTTTTTATTGCATATATCGACGTTTCAGCCGGAATAGAGCGGTTTTCGTGTACATCTTCCATCGGTAATATAAACGGAAAACCAGGAACATTTTAGTTAATTCTAATGAAAACACTTTGATTTTTATCATTTGTATTGGAAACAACATTGTCATATGTCTTTTCTTGGATCCAAATAATACGAAATCTCGCTCTATGATTTGAAGTTAAACTCCTCAAATATGGTTAAATAGTGACTTTTTTCACGTTTTTCATGTAGTTTGATATTACGTAAATATATTCATTTGTACCAATATTTCGATACTATTTCATGTAGTATCACGATTTGTGATTTGGCCTTGAAATCTCAAAATTTCGCATAATATTGCATTTTAAGCAAGTTCTCTTGTATTTTGTTTCGTACGGAAAATCATGGAATTTAGCAATATTTTAACGTTTATCATCTCCTTTTCCTTCATGTGATTTAAACAAAATATCATCGAATTAGGCAATATTTTGCCGTTTTCCAAGTTTTTGTGAATTTTCAGTCCATGGGTATTAATTCATATATATACGATAAAAATGATGCAAACACATAATTGATTAGATAATAACCTTAAATACTTTATTTTCAATCATCTAAATGTTTCTCGTTAAAATACTGAGTAAGATGTTGAAAAGGGGAGAAGTTCGGTTTTTATTGCATATATCGACGTTTCAGCCGGATTAGAGCGGTTTTACGTGTACATCTTCCATCGTTAATATAAACAGAAAATCAAGAACATTATAGTTAATTCTATTGAAAACACATTGTTTTTTATCATTTGTATTGGAAACAACATTGTCATATGTCTTTTCTTGGAACTAAATAATACGAAACCTCGCTCTATGATTTGAAGTTAAAATCCTCAAATATGGTTATATAGTGACTTTTTTCACGTTTTTCATGTAGTTTGATATTACGTAAATATATTCATTTTTACCAATATTTCGATACTATTTCATGTAGTATCACAATATGTGATTTGGCCTTCAAATCTCAGAATTTCGAATAATATTGCATTTTAAGCAAGTTTTCTTGCATTTTGCTTCGTACGAAAAATCATCGAATTTAGCAATATTTTAACGTTTATCATCTCCTTTTCCTTCATGTGATTTAAACAAAATGTCATCGAATTAGACAATATTTTGCCGTTTTCCACGTTTTTGTGAATTTTCAGTCCATGGGTTTTAATTCATATATATACGATAAAAATGATGCAAACACATAATTGATTAGATAATAACCCTAAATTCTTCATTTTCAATCATCTATTTGTTTCTCGTTAAAATACTGAGTAAGATATTGAAAAGGGGAGAAGTTCGGTTTTTATTGCATATATCGACGTTTCAGCCGGATTAGAGCGGTTTTACGTGTACATCTTCCCTCGATAATATAAACGGAAAATCAAGAACATTATAGTTAATTCTATTGAAAACACATTGTTTTTTTATCATTTGTATTGGAAACAACATTGTCATATGTCTTTTCTTGGAACTAAATAATACGAAACCTCGCTCTATGATTTGAAGTTACAATCCTCAAATAAGGTTATATAGTGACTTTTTTCACGATTTTCATGTAGTTTGATATTACGTAAATATATTCATTTTTACCAATATTTCGATACTATTTCATGTAGTATCACGATATGTGATTTGGCCTTCAAATCTCAGAATTTCGCATAATATAGCATTTTAGGCAAGTTTTCTTGCATTTTGCTTCGTACGAAAAATCATCGAATTTAGCAATATTTTAACGTTTATCATCTCCTTCTCCTTCATGTGATTTAAACAAAATGTCATCGAATTAGGCAATATTTTGCCGTTTTCCACGTTTTTGTGAATTTTCAGTCCATGGGTTTTAATTCATATATATATACGATAAAAATGATGCAAACACATAATTGATTAGGTAATAACCTTAAATACTTCATTTTCAATCATCTATTTGTTTCTCGTTAAAATACTGAGTAAGATATTGAAAAGGGGAGAAGTTCGGTTTTTATTGCATATATCGACGTTTCAGCCGGATTAGAGCGGTTTTACGTGTACATCTTCCCTCGATAATAAAACGGAAAATCAAGAACATTATAGTTAATTCTATTGAAAACACATTGTTTTTTATCATTTGTATTGGAAACAACATTGTCATATATCTTTTCTTGGAACTAAATAATACGAAACCTCGCTCTATGATTTGAAGTTAAAATCCTCAAATATGGTTATATAGTGACTTTTTTCACGTTTTTCATGTAGTTTGATATTACGTAAATATATTCATTTTTACCAATATTTCGATACTATTTCATGTAGTATCACGATATGTGATTTGGCCTTCAAATCTCAGAATTTCGCATAATATTGCATTTTAAGCAAGTTTTCTTGCATTTTGCTTCGTACGAAAAATGATCGAATTTAGCAATATTTTAACGTTTATCATCTCCTTTTCCTTCATGTGATTTAAACAAAATGTCATCGAATTAGGCAATATTTTGCCGTTTTCCACGTTTTTGTGAATTTTCCGTCCATGGGTATTAATTCATATATATATACGATAAAAATGATGCAAACACATAATTGATTAGATAATAACCTTAAATACTTCATTTTCAATCATCTATTTGTTTCTCGTTAAAATACTGAGTAAGATATTGAAAAGGGGAGAAGTTCGGTTTTTATTGCATATATCGACGTTTCAGCCGGATTAGAGCGGTTTTACGTGTACATCTTCCATCGTTAATATAAACGGAAAATCAAGAACATTATAGTTAATTCTAATGAAAACACATTGTTTTTTATCATTTGTATTGGAAACAACATTGTCATATGTCTTTTCTTGGATCTAAATAATACGAAACCTCGCTCTATGATTTGAAGTTAAAATCCTCAAATATGGTTATATAGTGACTTTTTTCACGTTTTTCATGTAGTTTGATATTACGTAAATATATTCATTTTTACCAATATTTCGATACTATTTCATGTAGTATCACGATATGTGATTTGGCCTTCAAATCTCAGAATTTCGCATATTATTGCATTTTTAGCAAGTTTTCTTGCATTTTGTTTCGTACGAAAAATCATCGAATATAGCAATATTTTGACGTTTATAATCTCCTTTTCCTTCATGTGATTTAAACAAAATATCATCGAATTAGGCAATATTTTGCCGTTTTCCACGTTTTTGTGAATTTTCAGTCCATGGGTTTTAATTCATATATATACGATAAAAATGATGCAAACACATAATTCATTAGATAATAAACTTAAATACTTCATTTTCAATCAACTATTTCTTTCTCGTTAAAATACTGAGTAAGATATTGAAAGGCGGAGAAATTCTGATTTTATTGCATATATCGACGTTTCAGCCGGAATAGAGCGGTTTTCGTGTACATCTTCCATCGGTAATATAAACGGAAAATCAGGAACATTTTAGTTAATTCTAATGAAAAGACATTGATTATTATCATTTGTATTGGAAACAACATTGTCATATGTCTTTTCTTGGATCTAAATAATACGAAACCTCGCTCTATGATTTGAAGGTAAAATCCTCAAATATGGTAAAATAGTAACTTTTTCACGTTAATCATGTAGTTTGATATTACGCAAATATATTCAATTTTACCAATATTCCGATACTATTTCATGTATCAGTATGATACATGATATGTATTTCGGGCAAATCACGATATGTGATTTGCCCTTCAAATCTCAGAATTTCGCGTAATATTGCATTTTAAGCAAGTTTTCTTGCATTTTGTTTCGTGCGAAAAATCATCGAATTTAGCAATATTTTGACGTTTATCATCCCTTTTCCTTCATGTGATTTAAACAATATATCATCGAATTAGGCAATATTTTGCCGTTTTCCAAGTTTTTGTGAATTTTCAGTCCATGGGTATTAATTCATATATATACGATAAAAATGATGCAAACACATAATTGATTAGATAATAACCTTAAATACATAATTTTCAATCATCTAATTGTTTCTCGTTTAAATACTGAGTAAAATGTTGAAAAGGGGAGAAGTTCGGTTTTTATTGCATATATCGACGTTTCAGCCGGATTAGAGCGGTTTTACGTGTACATCTTCCATCGTTAATATAAACGGAAAATCAAGAACATTATAGTTAATTCTATTGAAAACACATTGTTTTTTATCATTTGTATTGGAAACAACATTGTCATATGGCTTTTCTTGGAACTAAATAATACGAAACCTCGCTCTATGATTTGAAGTTAAAATCCTCAAATATGGTTATATAGTGACTTTTTCACGTTTTTCATGTAGTTTGATATTACGTAAATATATTCATTTTTACCAATATTTCGATACGTTTTCATGTAGTATCACAATATGTGATTTGGCCTTCAAATCTCAGAATTTTGCATAATATTGCATTTTAAGCAAGTTTTCTTGCATTTTGCTTCGTACAAAAAATCATCGAATTTAGCAATATTTTAACGTTTATCATCTCCTTTTCCTTCATGTGATTTAAACAAAATGTCATCGAATTAGGCAATATTTTGCCGTTTTCCACGTTTTTGTGAATTTTCAGTCCATGGGTTTTAATTCATATATATACGATAAAAATGATGCAAACACATAATTGATTAGATAATAACCTTAAATTCTTCATTTCAATCATCTATTTGTTTCTCGTTAAAATACTGAGTAAGATATTGAAAAAGGGAGAAGTTCGGTTTTTATTGCATATATCGACGTTTCAGCCGGAATAGAGCGGTTTTCGTGTACATCTTCCATCGGTAATATAAACGGAAAACCAGGAACATTTTAGTTAATTCTAATGAAAACACTTTGATTTTTATCATTTGTATTGGAAACAACATTGTCATATGTCTTTTCTTGGATCCAAATAATACGAAATCTCGCTCTATGATTTGAAGTTAAAATCCTCAAATATGGTTAAATAGTGACTTTTTTCACGTTTTTCATGTAGTTTGATATTACGTAAATATATTCATTTTTACCAATATTTCGATACTATTTCATGTAGTATCACGATTTGTGATTTGGCCTTGAAATCTCAAAATTTCGCATAATATTGCATTTTAAGCAAGTTCTCTTGTATTTTGTTTCGTACGGAAAATCATCGAATTTAGCAATATTTTAACGTTTATCATCTCCTTTTCCTTCATGTGATTTAAACAAAATATCATCGAATTAGGCAATATTTTGCCGTTTTCCAAGTTTTTGTGAATTTTCAGTCCATGGGTATTAATTCATATATATACGATAAAAATGATGCAAACACATAATTGATTAGATAATAACCTTAAATACTTTATTTTCAATCATCTAATTGTTTCTCGTTAAAATACTGATTAAGATGTTGAAAAGGGGAGAAGTTCGGTTTTTATTGCATATATCGACGTTTCAGCCGGATTAGAGCGGTTTTACGTGTACATCTTCCATCGTTAATATAAACGGAAAATCAAGAACATTATAGTTAATTCTATTGAAAACACATTGTTTTTTATCATTTGTATTGGAAACAACATTGTCATATGTCTTTTCTTGGAACTTAATAATACGAAACCTCGCTCTATGATTTGAAGTTAAAATCCTCAAATATGGTTATATAGTGACTTTTTTCACGTTTTTCATGTAGTTTGATATTACGTAAATATATTCATTTTTACCAATATTTCGATACTATTTCATGTAGTATCACGATATGTGATTTGGCCTTCAAATCTCAGAATTTCGCATAATATTGCATTTTAAGCAAGTTTTCTTGCATTTTGCTTCGTACGAAAAATCATCGAATTTAGCAATATTTTAACGTTTATCATCTCCTTTTCCTTCATGTGATTTAAACAAAATATCATCGAATTAGGCAATATTTTGCCGTTTTCCACGTTTTTGTGAATTTTCCGTCCATGGGTATTAATTCATATATATATACGATAAAAATGATGCAAACACATAATTGATTAGATAATAACCTTAAATACTTCATTTTCAATCATCTATTTGTTTCTCGTTAAAATACTGAGTAAGATATTGAAAAGGGGAGAAGTTCGGTTTTTATTGCATATATCAACGTTTCAGCCGGATTAGAGCGGTTTTACGTGTACATCTTCCATCGTTAATATAAACGGAAAATCAAGAACATTATAGTTAATTCTAATGAAAACACATTGTTTTTTATCATTTGTATTGGAAACAACATTGTCATATGTCTTTTCTTGGATGTAAATAATACGAAACCTCGCTCTATGATTTGAAGTTAAAATCCTCAAATATGGTTATATAGTGACTTTTTTCACGTTTTTCATGTAGTTTGATATTACGTAAATATATTCATTTTTACCAATATTTCGATACTATTTCATGTAGTATCACGATATGTGATTTGGCCTTCAAATCTCAGAATTTCGCATAATATTGCATTTTAAGCAAGTTTTCTTGCATTTTGTTTCGTACGAAAAATCATCGAATATAGCAATATTTTGACGTTTATCATCTCCTTTTCCTTCATGTGATTTAAACAAAAGATCATCGAATTAGGCAATATTTTGCCGTTTTCCACGTTTTTGTGAATTTTCAGCCCATGGGTTTTAATTCATATTAAAACCATCGTTTTAATCATCTTCCATCGTTAATATAATACGATAAAAATGATGCAAACACATAATTGATTAGATAATAACCTTAAATACTTCATTTTCAATCAACTATTTCTTTCTCGTTAAAATACTGAGAAAGATATTGAAAGGCGGAGAAATTCTGATTTTATTGCATATATCGACGTTTCAGCCGGAATAGAGCGGTTTTCGTGTACATCTTCCATCGGTAATATAAACGGAAAATCAGGAACATTTTAGTTAATTCTAATGAAAAGACATTGATTTTTATCATTTGTATTGGAAACAACATTGTCATATGTCTTTTCTTGGATCTAAATAATACGAAACCTCGCTCTACGATTTGAAGGTAAAATCCTCAAATATGGTAAAATAGTAACTTTTTCACGTTAATCATGTAGTTTGATATTACGCAAATATATTCATTTTTACCAATATTCCGATACTATTTCATGTATCAGTATGATACATGATATGTATTTCGGGCAAATCACGATATGTGATTTGCCCTTCAAATCTCAGAATTTCGCGTAAAATTGCATTTTATGCAAGTTTTCTTGCATTTTGTTTCGTACGAAAAATCATCGAATTTAGCAATATTTTGACGTTTATCATCCCCTTTTCCTTCATGTCATTTAAACAAAATATCATCGAATTTGGCAATATTTTGCCGTTTTTCCACGTTTTTTGAATTTTCAGTCCATGGGTATTAATTCATATATATACGATAAAAATGATGCAAACATATAATTGATTAGATAATAGCCTTAAATACTTCATTTTCAATCAACTATTTGTTTCTCGTTAAAATACTGAGTAAGATATTGAAAAGGGGAGAAGTTCGGTTTTTATTGCATATATCGACGTTTCAGCCGGAATAGAGCGGTTTTCGTGTACATCTTCCATCGGTAATATAAACGGAAAACCAGGAACATTTCAGTTAATTCTAATGAAAACACTTTGATTTTTATCATTTGTATTGGAAACAACATTGTCATATGTCTTTTCTTGGAACTAAATAATACGAAACCTCGCTCTATGATTTGAAGTTAAAATCCTCAAATATGGTTATATAGTGACTTTTTTCACGTTTTTCATGTAGTTTGATATCACGTAAATATATTCATTTTTACCAATATTTCGATACTATTTCATGTAGTATCACAATATGTGATTTGGCCTTCAAATCTCAGAATTTCGCATAATATTGCATTTTAAGCAAGTTTTCTTGCATTTTGCTTCGTACGAAAAATCATCGAATTTAGCAATATTTTAACGTTTATCATCTCCTTTTCCTTCATGTGATTTAAACAAAATGTCATCGAATTAGACAATATTTTGCCGTTTTCCACGTTTTTGTGAATTTTCAGTCCATGGGTTTTAATTCATATATATACGATAAAAATGATGCAAACACATAATTGATTAGATAATAACCCTAAATTCTTCATTTTCAATCATCTATTTGTTTCTCGTTAAAATACTGAGTAAGATATTGAAAAGGGGAGAAGTTCGGTTTTTATTGCATATATCGACGTTTCAGCCGGATTAGAGCGGTTTTACGTGTACATCTTCCCTCGATAATATAAACGGAAAATCAAGAACATTATAGTTAATTCTATTGAAAACACATTGTTTTTTATCATTTGTATTGGAAACAACATTGTCATATGTCTTTTCTTGGAACTAAATAATACGAAACCTCGCTCTATGATTTGAAGTTACAATCCTCAAATATGGTTATATAGTGACTTTTTTCACGATTTTCATGTAGTTTGATATTACGTAAATATATTCATTTTTACCAATATTTCGATACTATTTCATGTAGTATCACGATATGTGATTTGGCCTTCAAATCTCAGAATTTCGCATAATATAGCATTTTAGGCAAGTTTTCTTGCATTTTGCTTCGTACGAAAAATCATCGAATTTAGCAATATTTTAACGTTTATCATCTCCTTCTCCTTCATGTGATTTAAACAAAATGTCATCGAATTAGGCAATATTTTGCCGTTTTCCACGTTTTTGTGAATTTTCAGTCCATGGGTTTTAATTCATATATATATACGATAAAAATGATGCAAACACATAATTGATTAGGTAATAACCTTAAATACTTCATTTTCAATCATCTATTTGTTTCTCGTTAAAATACTGAGTAAGATATTGAAAAGGGGAGAAGTTCGGTTTTTATTGCATATATCGACGTTTCAGCCGGATTAGAGCGGTTTTACGTGTACATCTTCCCTCGATAATAAAACGGAAAATCAAGAACATTATAGTTAATTCTATTGAAAACACATTGTTTTTTATCATTTGTATTGGAAACAACATTGTCATATATCTTTTCTTGGAACTAAATAATACGAAACCTCGCTCTATGATTTGAAGTTAAAATCCTCAAATATGGTTATATAGTGACTTTTTTCACGTTTTTCATGTAGTTTGATATTACGTAAATATATTCATTTTTACCAATATTTCGATACTATTTCATGTAGTATCACGATATGTGATTTGGCCTTCAAATCTCAGAATTTCGCATAATATTGCATTTTAAGCAAGTTTTCTTGCATTTTGCTTCGTACGAAAAATGATCGAATTTAGCAATATTTTAACGTTTATCATCTCCTTTTCCTTCATGTGATTTAAACAAAATGTCATCGAATTAGGCAATATTTTGCCGTTTTCCACGTTTTTGTGAATTTTCCGTCCATGGGTATTAATTCATATATATATACGATAAAAATGATGCAAACACATAATTGATTAGATAATAACCTTAAATACTTCATTTTCAATCATCTATTTGTTTCTCGTTAAAATACTGAGTAAGATATTGAAAAGGGGAGAAGTTCGGTTTTTATTGCATATATCGACGTTTCAGCCGGATTAGAGCGGTTTTACGTGTACATCTTCCATCGTTAATATAAACGGAAAATCAAGAACATTATAGTTAATTCTAATGAAAACACATTGTTTTTTATCATTTGTATTGGAAACAACATTGTCATATGTCTTTTCTTGGATCTAAATAATACGAAACCTCGCTCTATGATTTGAAGTTAAAATCCTCAAATATGGTTATATAGTGACTTTTTTCACGTTTTTCATGTAGTTTGATATTACGTAAATATATTCATTTTTACCAATATTTCGATACTATTTCATGTAGTATCACGATATGTGATTTGGCCTTCAAATCTCAGAATTTCGCATATTATTGCATTTTAAGCAAGTTTTCTTGCATTTTGTTTCGTACGAAAAATCATCGAATATAGCAATATTTTGACGTTTATAATCTCCTTTTCCTTCATGTGATTTAAACAAAATATCATCGAATTAGGCAATATTTTGCCGTTTTCCACGTTTTTGTGAATTTTCAGTCCATGGGTTTTAATTCATATATATACGATAAAAATGATGCAAACACATAATTCATTAGATAATAAACTTAAATACTTCATTTTCAATCAACTATTTCTTTCTCGTTAAAATACTGAGTAAGATATTGAAAGGCGGAGAAATTCTGATTTTATTGCATATATCGACGTTTCAGCCGGAATAGAGCGGTTTTCGTGTACATCTTCCATCGGTAATATAAACGGAAAATCAGGAACATTTTAGTTAATTCTAATGAAAAGACATTGATTATTATCATTTGTATTGGAAACAACATTGTCATATGTCTTTTCTTGGATCTAAATAATACGAAACCTCGCTCTATGATTTGAAGGTAAAATCCTCAAATATGGTAAAATAGTAACTTTTTCACGTTAATCATGTAGTTTGATATTACGCAAATATATTCAATTTTACCAATATTCCGATACTATTTCATGTATCAGTATGATACATGATATGTATTTCGGGCAAATCACGATATGTGATTTGCCCTTCAAATCTCAGAATTTCGCGTAATATTGCATTTTAAGCAAGTTTTCTTGCATTTTGTTTCGTGCGAAAAATCATCGAATTTAGCAATATTTTGACGTTTATCATCCCTTTTCCTTCATGTGATTTAAACAATATATCATCGAATTAGGCAATATTTTGCCGTTTTCCAAGTTTTTGTGAATTTTCAGTCCATGGGTATTAATTCATATATATACGATAAAAATGATGCAAACACATAATTGATTAGATAATAACCTTAAATACATAATTTTCAATCATCTAATTGTTTCTCGTTTAAATACTGAGTAAAATGTTGAAAAGGGGAGAAGTTCGGTTTTTATTGCATATATCGACGTTTCAGCCGGATTAGAGCGGTTTTACGTGTACATCTTCCATCGTTAATATAAACGGAAAATCAAGAACATTATAGTTAATTCTATTGAAAACACATTGTTTTTTATCATTTGTATTGGAAACAACATTGTCATATGTCTTTTCTTGGAACTAAATAATACGAAACCTCGCTCTATGATTTGAAGTTAAAATCCTCAAATATGGTTATATAGTGACTTTTTCACGTTTTTCATGTAGTTTGATATTACGTAAATATATTCATTTTTACCAATATTTCGATACGTTTTCATGTAGTATCACAATATGTGATTTGGCCTTCAAATCTCAGAATTTTGCATAATATTGCATTTTAAGCAAGTTTTCTTGCATTTTGCTTCGTACAAAAAATCATCGAATTTAGCAATATTTTAACGTTTATCATCTCCTTTTCCTTCATGTGATTTAAACAAAATGTCATCGAATTAGGCAATATTTTGCCGTTTTCCACGTTTTTGTGAATTTTCAGTCCATGGGTTTTAATTCATATATATACGATAAAAATGATGCAAACACATAATTGATTAGATAATAACCTTAAATTCTTCATTTTCAATCATCTATTTGTTTCTCGTTAAAATACTGAGTAAGATATTGAAAAAGGGAGAAGTTCGGTTTTTATTGCATATATCGACGTTTCAGCCGGAATAGAGCGGTTTTCGTGTACATCTTCCATCGGTAATATAAACGGAAAACCAGGAACATTTTAGTTAATTCTAATGAAAACACTTTGATTTTTATCATTTGTATTGGAAACAACATTGTCATATGTCTTTTCTTGGATCCAAATAATACGAAATCTCGCTCTATGATTTGAAGTTAAAATCCTCAAATATGGTTAAATAGTGACTTTTTTCACGTTTTTCATGTAGTTTGATATTACGTAAATATATTCATTTTTACCAATATTTCGATACTATTTCATGTAGTATCACGATTTGTGATTTGGCCTTGAAATCTCAAAATTTCGCATAATATTGCATTTTAAGCAAGTTCTCTTGTATTTTGTTTCGTACGGAAAATCATCGAATTTAGCAATATTTTAACGTTTATCATCTCCTTTTCCTTCATGTGATTTAAACAAAATATCATCGAATTAGGCAATATTTTGCCGTTTTCCAAGTTTTTGTGAATTTTCAGTCCATGGGTATTAATTCATATATATACGATAAAAATGATGCAAACACATAATTGATTAGATAATAACCTTAAATACTTTATTTTCAATCATCTAATTGTTTCTCGTTAAAATACTGATTAAGATGTTGAAAAGGGGAGAAGTTCGGTTTTTATTGCATATATCGACGTTTCAGCCGGATTAGAGCGGTTTTACGTGTACATCTTCCATCGTTAATATAAACGGAAAATCAAGAACATTATAGTTAATTCTATTGAAAACACATTGTTTTTTATCATTTGTATTGGAAACAACATTGTCATATGTCTTTTCTTGGAACTTAATAATACGAAACCTCGCTCTATGATTTGAAGTTAAAATCCTCAAATATGGTTATATAGTGACTTTTTTCACGTTTTTCATGTAGTTTGATATTACGTAAATATATTCATTTTTACCAATATTTCGATACTATTTCATGTAGTATCACGATATGTGATTTGGCCTTCAAATCTCAGAATTTCGCATAATATTGCATTTTAAGCAAGTTTTCTTGCATTTTGCTTCGTACGAAAAATCATCGAATTTAGCAATATTTTAACGTTTATCATCTCCTTTTCCTTCATGTGATTTAAACAAAATATCATCGAATTAGGCAATATTTTGCCGTTTTCCACGTTTTTGTGAATTTTCCGTCCATGGGTATTAATTCATATATATATACGATAAAAATGATGCAAACACATAATTGATTAGATAATAACCTTAAATACTTCATTTTCAATCATCTATTTGTTTCTCGTTAAAATACTGAGTAAGATATTGAAAAGGGGAGAAGTTCGGTTTTTATTGCATATATCAACGTTTCAGCCGGATTAGAGCGGTTTTACGTGTACATCTTCCATCGTTAATATAAACGGAAAATCAAGAACATTATAGTTAATTCTAATGAAAACACATTGTTTTTTATCATTTGTATTGGAAACAACATTGTCATATGTCTTTTCTTGGATGTAAATAATACGAAACCTCGCTCTATGATTTGAAGTTAAAATCCTCAAATATGGTTATATAGTGACTTTTTTCACGTTTTTCATGTAGTTTGATATTACGTAAATATATTCATTTTTACCAATATTTCGATACTATTTCATGTAGTATCACGATATGTGATTTGGCCTTCAAATCTCAGAATTTCGCATAATATTGCATTTTAAGCAAGTTTTCTTGCATTTTGTTTCGTACGAAAAATCACCGAATATAGCAATATTTTGACGTTTATCATCTCCTTTTCCTTCATGTGATTTAAACAAAAGATCATCGAATTAGGCAATATTTTGCCGTTTTCCACGTTTTTGTGAATTTTCAGCCCATGGGTTTTAATTCATATTAAAACCATCGTTTTAATCATCTTCCATCGTTAATATAATACGATAAAAATGATGCAAACACATAATTGATTAGATAATAACCTTAAATACTTCATTTTCAATCAACTATTTCTTTCTCGTTAAAATACTGAGAAAGATATTGAAAGGCGGAGAAATTCTGATTTTATTGCATATATCGACGTTTCAGCCGGAATAGAGCGGTTTTCGTGTACATCTTCCATCGGTAATATAAACGGAAAATCAGGAACATTTTAGTTAATTCTAATGAAAAGACATTGATTTTTATCATTTGTATTGGAAACAACATTGTCATATGTCTTTTCTTGGATCTAAATAATACGAAACCTCGCTCTACGATTTGAAGGTAAAATCCTCAAATATGGTAAAATAGTAACTTTTTCACGTTAATCATGTAGTTTGATATTACGCAAATATATTCATTTTTACCAATATTCCGATACTATTTCATGTATCAGTATGATACATGATATGTATTTCGGGCAAATCACGATATGTGATTTGCCCTTCAAATCTCAGAATTTCGCGTAAAATTGCATTTTAAGCAAGTTTTCTTGCATTTTGTTTCGTACGAAAAATCATCGAATTTAGCAATATTTTGACGTTTATCATCCCCTTTTCCTTCATGTCATTTAAACAAAATATCATCGAATTTGGCAATATTTTGCCGTTTTTCCACGTTTTTTGAATTTTCAGTCCATGGGTATTAATTCATATATATACGATAAAAATGATGCAAACACATAATTGATTAGATAATAGCCTTAAATACTTCATTTTCAATCAACTATTTGTTTCTCGTTAAAATACTGAGTAAGATATTGAAAAGGGGAGAAGTTCGGTTTTTATTGCATATATCGACGTTTCAGCCGGAATAGAGCGGTTTTCGTGTACATCTTCCATCGGTAATATAAACGGAAAACCAGGAACATTTCAGTTAATTCTAATGAAAACACTTTGATTTTTATCATTTGTATTGGAAACAACATTGTCATATGTCTTTTCTTGGATCCAAATAATACGAAATCTCGCTCCATGATTTGAAGTTAAAATCCTCAAATATGGTTAAATAGTGACTTTTTTCACGTTTTTCATGTAGTTTGATATTACGTAAATATATTCATTTTTACCAATATTTCGATACTATTTCATGTAGTATCACGATATGTGATTTGGCCTTGAAATCTCAAAATTTCGCATAATACTGCATTTTAAGCAAGTTCTCTTGCATTTTGTTTCGTACGGAAAATCATCGAATTTAGCAATATTTTGACGTTTATCATCCCTTTTCCTTCATGTGATTTAAACAAAATATCATCGAATTAGGCAATATTTTGCCGTTTTCCAAGTTTTTGTGAATTTTCAGTCCATGAGTATTAATTCATATATATACGATAAAAATGATGCAAACACATAATTGATTAGATAATAACCTTAAATACTTTATTTTCAATCATCTAATTGTTTCTCGTTAAAATACTGAGTAAGATGTTGAAAAGGGGAGAAGTTCGGTTTTTATTGCATATATCGACGTTTCAGCCGGATTAGAGCGGTTTTACGTGTACATCTTCCATCGTTAATATAAACGGAAAATCAAGAACATTATAGTTAATTCTATTGAAAACACATTGTTTTTTATCATTTGTATTGGAAACAACATTGTCATATGTCTTTTCTTGGAACTAAATAATACGAAACCTCGCTCTATGATTTAAAGTTAAAATCCTCATATATGGTTATATAGTGACTTTTTTCACGTTTTTCATGTAGTTTGATATTACGTAAATATATTCATTTTTACCAATATTTCGATACTATTTCATGTAGTATCACAATATGTGATTTGGCCTTCAAATCTCAGAATTTCGCATAATATTGCATTTTAAGCAAGTTTTCTTGCATTTTGCTTCGTACGAAAAATCATCGAATTTAGCAATATTTTAACGTTTATCATCTCCTTTTCCTTCATGTGATTTAAACAAAATGTCATCGAATTAGACAATATTTTGCCGTTTTCCACGTTTTTGTGAATTTTCAGTCCATGGGTTTTAATTCATATATATACGATAAAAATGATGCAAACACATAATTGATTAGATAATAACCTTAAATTCTTCATTTTCAATCATCTATTTGTTTCTCGTTAAAATACTGAGTAAGATATTGAAAAGGGGAGAAGTTCGGTTTTTATTGCATATATCGACGTTTCAGCCGGATAAGAGCGGTTTTACGTGTACATCTTCCCTCGATAATATAAACGGAAAATCAAGAACATTATAGTTAATTCTATTGAAAACACATTGTTTTTTATCATTTGTATTGGAAACAACATTGTCATATGTCTTTTCTTGGAACTAAATAATACGAAACCTCGCTCTATGATTTGAAGTTAAAATCCTCAAATATGGTTATATAGTGACTTTTTTCACGTTTTTCATGTAGTTTGATATTACGTAAATATATTCATTTTTACCAATATTTCGATACTATTTCATGTAGTATCACGATATGTGATTTGGCCTTCAAATCTCAGAATTTCGCATAATATTGCATTTTAAGCAAGTTTTCTTGCATTTTGTTTCGTACGAAAAATCATCGAATATAGCAATATTTTGACGTTTATCATCTCCTTTTCCTTCATGTGATTTAAACAAAAGATCATCGAATTAGGCAATATTTTGCCGTTTTCCACGTTTTTGTGAATTTTCAGTCCATGGGTTTTAATTCATATATATACGATAAAAATGATGCAAACACATAATTGATTAGATAATAACCTTAAATACTTCATTTTCAATCAACTATTTCTTTCTCGTTAAAATACTGAGAAAGATATTGAAAGGCGGAGAAATTCTGATTTTATTGCATATATCGACGTTTCAGCCGGAATAGAGCGGTTTTCGTGTACATCTTCCATCGGTAATATAAACGGAAAATCAGGAACATTTTAGTTAATTCTAATGAAAAGACATTGATTTTTATCATTTGTATTGGAAACAACATTGTCATATGTCTTTTCTTGGATCTAAATAATATGAAACCTCGCTCTACGATTTGATGGTAAAATCCTCAAATATGGTAAAATAGTAACTTTTTCACGTTAATCATGTAGTTTGATATTACGCAAATATATTCATTTTTACCAATATTCCGATACTATTTCATGTATCAGTATGATACATGATATGTATTTCGGGCAAATCACGATATGTGATTTGCCCTTCAAATCTCAGAATTTCGCGTAATATTGCATTTTAAGCAAGTTTTCTTGCATTTTGTTTCGTACGAAAAATCATCGAATTTAGCAATATTTTGACGTTTATCATCCCCTTTTCCTTCATGTCATTTAAACAAAATATCATCGAATTTGGCAATATTTTGCCGTTTTTCCACGTTTTTTGAATTTTCAGTCCATGGGTATTAATTCATATATATACGATAAAAATGATGCAAACACATAATTGATTAGATAATAGCCTTAAATACTTCATTTTCAATCAACTATTTGTTTCTCGTTAAAATACTGAGTAAGATATTGAAAAGGGGAGAAGTTCTGTTTTTATTGCATATATCGACGTTTCAGCCGGAATAGAGCGGTTTTCGTGTACATCTTCCATCGGTAATATAAACGGAAAACCAGGAACATTTCAGTTAATTCTAATGAAAACACTTTGATTTTTATCATTTGTATTGGAAACAACATTGTCATATGTCTTTTCTTGGATCCAAATAATACGAAATCTCGCTCCATGATTTGAAGTTAAAATCCTCAAATATGGTTAAATAGTGACTTTTTTCACGTTTTTCATGTAGTTTGATATTACGTAAATATATTCATTTTTACCAATATTTCGATACTATTTCATGTAGTATCACGATATGTGATTTGGCCTTGAAATCTCAGAATTTCGCATAATATTGCATTTTAAGCAAGTTCTCTTGCATTTTGTTTCGTACGGAAAATCATCGAATTTAGCAATATTTTGACGTTTATCATCCCTTTTCCTTCATGTGATTTAAACAAAATATCATCGAATTAGGCAATATTTTGCCGTTTTCCAAGTTTTTGTGAATTTTCAGTCCATGGGTATTAATTCATATATATACGATAAAAATGATGCAAACACATAATTGATTAGATAATAACCTTAAATACTTTATTTTCAATCATCTAATTGTTTCTCGTTAAAATACTGAGTAAGATGTTGAAAAGGGGAGAAGTTCGGTTTTTATTGCATATATCGACGTTTCAGCCGGATTAGAGCGGTTTTACGTGAACATCTTCCATCGTTAATATAAACGGAAAATCAAGAACATTATAGTTAATTCTATTGAAAACACACTGTTTTTTATCATTTGTATTGGAAACAACATTGTCATATGTCTTTTCTTGGAACTAAATAATACGAAACCTCGCTCTTTGATTTGAAGTTAAAATCCTCAAATATGGTTATATAGTGACTTTTTCACGTTTTTCATGTAGTTTGATATTACGTAAATATATTCATTTTTACCAATATTTCGATACTATTTCATGTAGTATCACAATATGTGATTTGGCCTTCAAATCTCAGAATTTCGCATAATATTGCATTTTAAGCAAGTTTTCTTGCATTTTGCTTCGTACGAAAAATCATCGAATTTAGCAATATTTTAACGTTTATCATCTCCTTTTCCTTCATGTGATTTAAACAAAATGTCATCGAATTAGACAATATTTTGCCGTTTTCCACGTTTTTGTGAATTTTCAGTCCATGGGTTTTAATTCATATATATACGATAAAAATGATGCAAACACATAATTGATTAGATAATAACCTTAAATTCTTCATTTTCAATCATCTATTTGTTTCTCGTTAAAATACTGAGTAAGATATTGAAAAGGGGAGAAGTTCGGTTTTTATTGCATATATCGACGTTTCAGCCGGATTAGAGCGGTTTTACGTGTACATCTTCCCTCGATAATATAAACGGAAAATCAAGAACATTATAGTTAATTCTATTGAAAACACATTGTTTTTTATCATTTGTATTGGAAACAACATTGTCATATGTCTTTTCTTGGAACTAAATAATACGAAACCTCGCTCTATGATTTGAAGTTAAAATCCTCAAATATGGTTATATAGTGACTTTTTTCACGTTTTTCATGTAGTTTGATATTACGTAAATATATTCATTTTTACCAATATTTCGATACTATTTCATGTAGTATCACGATATGTGATTTGGCCTTCAAATCTCAGAATTTCGCATAATATTGCATTTTAAGCAAGTTTTCTTGCATTTTGCTTCGTACGAAAAATCATCGAATTTAGCAATATTTTAACGTTTATCATCTCCTTCTCCTTCATGTGATTTAAACAAAATGTCATCGAATTAGGCAATATTTTGCCGTTTTCCACGTTTTTGTGAATTTTCAGTCCATGGGTTTTAATTCATATATATATACGATAAAAATGATGCAAACACATAATTGATTAGATAATAACCTTAAATACTTCATTTTCAATCATCTATTTGTTTCTCGTTAAAATACTGAGTAAGATATTGAAAAGGGGAGAAGTTCGGTTTTTATTGCATATATCGACGTTTCAGCCGGATTAGCGCGGTTTTACGTGTACATCTTCCCTCGATAATATAAACGGAAAATCAAGAACATTATAGTTAATTCTATTGAAAACACATTGTTTTTTATCATTTGTATTGGAAACAACATTGTCATATATCTTTTCTTGGAACTAAATAATACGAAACCTCGCTCTATGATTTGAAGTTAAAATCCTCAAATATGGTTATATAGTGACTTTTTTCACGTTTTTCATGTAGTTTGATATTACGTAAATATATTCATTTTTACCAATATTTCGATACTATTTCATGTAGTATCACGATATGTGATTTGGCCTTCAAATCTCAGAATTTCGCATAATATTGCATTTTAAGCAAGTTTTCTTGCATTTTGCTTCGTACGAAAAATCATCGAATATAGCAATATTTTGACGTTTATCATCTCCTTTTCCTTCATGTGATTTAAACAAAAGATCATCGAATTAGGCAATATTTTGCCGTTTTCCACGTTTTTGTGAATTTTCCGTCCATGGGTATTAATTCATATATATATACGATAAAAATGATGCAAACACATAATTGATTAGATAATAACCTTAAATAATTCATTTTCAATCAACTATTTCTTTCTCGTTAAAATACTGAGTAAGATATTGAAAGGCGGAGAAATTCTGATTTTATTGCATATATCGACGTTTCAGCCGGAATAGAGCGGTTTTCGTGTACATCTTCCATCGGTAATATAAACGGAAAATCAGGAACATTTTAGTTAATTCTAATGAAAAGACATTGATTTTTATCATTTGTATTGGAAACAACATTGTCATATGTCTTTTCTTGGATCTAAATAATACGAAACCTCGCTCTATGATTTGAAGGTAAAATCCTCATATATGGTAAAATAGTAAGTTTTTCACGTTAATCATGTAGTTTGATATTACGTAAATATATTCATTTTTACCAATATTTCGATACTATTTCATGTAGTATCACGATATGTGATTTGGCCTTGAAATCTCAAAATTTCGCATAATATTGCATTTTAAGCAAGTTCTCTTGCATTTTGTTTCGTACGGAAAATCATCGAATTTAGCAATATTTTGACGTTTATCATCCCTTTTCCTTCATGTGATTTAAACAAAATATCATCGAATTAGGCAATATTTTGCCGTTTTCCACGTTTTTGTGAATTTTCCGTCCATGGGTATTAATTCATATATATATACGATAAAAATGATGCAAACACATAATTGATTAGATAATAACCTTAAATACTTCATTTTCAATCACCTATTTGTTTCTCGTTAAAATACTGAGTAAGATATTGAAAAGGGGAGAAGTTCGGTTTTTATTGCATATATCAACGTTTCAGCCGGATTAGAGCGGTTTTACGTGTACATCTTCCATCGTTAATATAAACGGAAAATCAAGAACATTATAGTTAATTCTAATGAAAACACATTGTTTTTTATCATTTGTATTGGAAACAACATTGTCATATGTCTTTTCTTGGATGTAAATAATACGAAACCTCGCTCTATAATTTGAAGTTAAAATCCTCAAATATGGTTATATAGTGACTTTTTTCTCGTTTTTCATGTAGTTTGATATTACGTAAATATATTCATTTTTACCAATATTTCGATACTATTTCATGTAGTATCACGATATGTGATTTGGCCTTCAAATCTCAGAATTTCGCATAATATTGCATTTTAAGCAAGTTTTCTTGCATTTTGCTTCGTACGAAAAATCATCGAATTTAGCAATATTTTAACGTTTATCATCTCCTTTTCCTTCATGTGATTTAAACAAAATATCATCGAATTAGGCAATATTTTGCCGTTTTCCACGTTTTTGTGAATTTTCCGTCCATGGGTATTAATTCATATATATATACGATAAAAATGATGCAAACACATAATTGATTAGATAATAACCTTAAATACTTCATTTTCAATCACCTATTTGTTTCTCGTTAAAATACTGAGTAAGATATTGAAAAGGGGAGAAGTTCGGTTTTTATTGCATTTATCAACGTTTCAGCCGGATTAGAGCGGTTTTACGTGTACATCTTCCATCGTTAATATAAACGGAAAATCAAGAACATTATAGGTAATTCTAATGAAAACACATTGTTTTTTATCATTTGTATTGGAAACAACATTGTCATATGTCTTTTCTTGGATGTAAATAATACGAAACCTCGCTCTATGATTTGAAGTTAAAATCCTCAAATATGGTTATATAGTGACTTTTTTCACGTTTTTCATGTAGTTTGATATTACGTAAATATATTCATTTTTACCAATATTTCGATACTATTTCATGTAGTATCACGATATGTGATTTGGCCTTCAAATCTCAGAATTTCGCATAATATTGCATTTTAAGCAAGTTTTCTTGCATTTTGTTTCGTACGAAAAATCATCGAATATAGCAATATTTTGACGTTTATCATCTCCTTTTCCTTCATGTGATTTAAACAAAAGATCATCGAATTAGGCAATATTTTGACGTTTTCCACGTTTTTGTGAATTTTCAGTCCATGGGTTTTAATTCATATATATACGATAAAAATGATGCAAATACATAATTGATCAGATAATAACCTTAAATACTTCATTTTCAATCAACTATTTCTTTCTCGTTAAAATACTGAGTAAGATATTGAAAGGCGGAGAAATTCTGATTTTATTGCATATATCGACGTTACAGCCGGAATAGAGCGGTTTTCGTGTACATCTTCCATCGGTAATATAAACGGAAAATCAGGAACATTTTAGTTAATTCTAATGAAAAGACATTGATTTTTATCATTTGTATTGGAAACAACATTGTCATATGTCTTTTCTTGGATCTAAATAATACGAAACCTCGCTCTATGATTTGAAGGTAAAATCCTCAAATATGGTAAAATAGTAACTTTTTCACGTTAATCATGTAGTTTGATATTACGCAAATATATTCATTTTTACCAATATTCCGATACTATTTCATGTATCAGTATGATACATGATATGTATTTCGGGCAAATCACGATATGTGATTTGCCCTTCAAATCTCAGAATTTCGCGTAATATTGCATTTTAAGCAAGTTTTCTTGCATTTTGTTTCGTACGAAAAATCATCGAATGTAGCAATATTTTGACGTTTATCATCCCTTTTCCTTCATGTGATTTAAACAAAATATCATCGAATTAGGCAATATTTTGCCGTTTTCCAAGTTTTTGTGAATTTTCAGTCCATGGGTATTAATTCATATATATACGACAAAAATGATGCAAACACATAATTGATTAGATAATAGCCTTAAATACTTCATTTTCAATCAAATATTTGTTTCTCGTTAAAATACTGAGTAAGATATTGAAAAGGGGAGAAGTTCTGTTTTTATTGCATATATCGACGTTTCAGCCGGAATAGAGCGGTTTTCGTGTACATCTTCCATCGGTAATATAAACGGAAAACCAGGAACATTTCAGTTAATTCTAATGAAAACACTTTGATTTTTATCATTTGTATTGGAAACAACATTGTCATATGTCTTTTCTTGGATCCAAATAATACGAAATCTCGCTCCATGATTTGAAGTTAAAATCCTCATATATGGTTAAATAGTGACTTTTTTCACGTTTTTCATGTAGTTTGATATTACGTAAATATATTCATTTTTACCAATATTTCGATACTATTTCATGTAGTATCACGATATGTGATTTGGCCTTGAAATCTCAAAATTTCGCATAATATTGCATTTTAAGCAAGTTCTCTTGCATTTTGTTTCGTACGGAAAATCATCGAATTTAGCAATATTTTGACGTTTATCATCCCTTTTCCTTCATGTGATTTAAACAAAATATCATCGAATTAGGCAATATTTTGCCGTTTTCCAAGTTTTTGTGAATTTTCAGTCCATGGGTATTAATTCATATATATACGATAAAAATGATGCAAACACATAATTGATTAGATAATAACCTTAAATACTTTATTTTCAATCATCTAATTGTTTCTCGTTAAAATACTGAGAAAGATGTTGAAAAGGGGAGAAGTTCGGTTTTTATTCCATATATCGACGTTTCAGCCGGATTAGAGCGGTTTTACGTGTACATCTTCATTCGTTAATATAAACGGAAAATCAAGAACATTATAGTTAATTCTAATGAAAACATTGTTTTTTATCATTTGTATTGGAAACAACATTGTCATATGTCTTTTCTTGGAACTAAATAATACGAAACCTGGCTATATGATTTGAAGGTAAAATCCTCAAATATGGTAAAATAGTGACTTTTTCACGTTAATCAAGTAGTTTGATATTACGCAAATATATTCATTTTTACCAATATTTCGATACTATTTCATGTAGTATCACGATATGTGGTTTGGCCTTCAAATCTCAGAATTTCGCATAATATTGCATTTTAAGCAAGTTTCATTGCATTTTGTTTCGTACGAAAAATCATCGAATTTAGCAATATTTTGACGTTTATCATCCCCTTTTCCTTTATTTGATTTAAACAAAATATCATCGAATTAGGCAATATTTTGCCGTTTTTCCACGTTTTTGTGAATTTTCAGTCTATGGGTTTTAATTCATTATATATACGATAAAAATGATGCAAACACATAATTGATTAGATAATAACCTTAAATACTTCATTTTCAATCAACTATTTGTTTCTCGTTAAAATACTGAGTAAGATATTGAAAAGGGGAGAAGTTCTGTTTTTATTGCATATATCGACGTTTCAGCCGGAATAGAGCGGTTTTACGTGTACATCTTCCATCAGTAATATAAACGGAAAATCAGGAACTTTTTAGTTAATTCTAATGAAAACACATTGATTTTTATCATTTGTATTGGAAACAACCTTGTCATATGTCTTTTCTTGGATCTAAATAATACGAAACCTCGCTCTATGATTCTAAGTTATAATCCTCAAATATGGTTAAATAGCGACTTTTTTCACGATTTTCATGTAGTTTGATATTACGTAAATATATTCATTTTTACCAATATTTCGATACTATTTCATGTTGTATTACGATATGTGATTTGGCCTTCAAATCTCAAAATTTCGAATAATATTGCATTTTAAGCAAGTTTTCTTGCATTTTGTTTCGTACGAAAAATCATCGAATTTAGCAATATTTTGACGTTTATCATCCCCTTTTCCTTCATGTGATTTAAACAAAATATCATCGAATTAGGCAATATTTTGCCGTTTTCCACGTTTTTGTGAATTTTAAGTCCATGGGTATTAATTCATATATATACGATAAAAATGATGCAAACACATAATTAATTAGATAATAACCTTAAATACTTCATTTTCAATCATCTATCTGTTTCTCGTTAAAATACTGAGTAAGATATTGAAAAGGGGAGAAGTTCGGTTTTTAATGCATATATCGACGTTTCAGCCGGATTAGAGCGGTTTTACGTGTACATCTTCCCTCGTTAATATAAACGGAAAATCAAGAACATTATAGTTAATTCTAATGAAAACACATTGTTTTTTATCATTTGTATTGGAAACAACATTGTCATATGTCTTTTTTTGGAACTAAATAATACGAAACCTCGCTCTATGATTTGAAGTTCAAATCCTCATATATGGTTATATAGTGACTTTTTCACGTTTTTCATGTAGTTTGATATTAAGTAAATATATTCATTTTTACCAATATTTCGATACTATTTCATGTAGTATCACGATATGTGATTTGGCCTTCAAATCTCAGAAATTCGCATAATATTGCATTTTAATCAAGTTTTCTTGCATTTTGCTTCGTACGAAAAATCATCGAATTTAGCAATATTTTAACGTTTATCATCTCCTTTTCCTTCATGTGATTTAAACAAAATATCATCGAATTAGGCAATATTTTGCCGTTTTCTACGTGTTTGTGAATTTTCAGTCCATGGGTTTTAATTCATATATATACGATAAAAATGATGCAAACACATAATTGATTAGATAATAACCTTAAATACTTCATTTTCAATCATCTATTTGTTTCTTGGTAAAATACTGAGTATTGAATACTGAATATTGAAAAGGGGAGAAGTTCGGTTTTTATTGCATTTATCGACGTTTCAGCCGGATTAGAGCGGTTTTACGTGTACATCTTCCCTCGGTAATATAAACGGAAAATCAAGAACATTTTAGTTATTTCTAGTGAAAACACATTGTTTTTTATCATTTGTATTGGAAACAACATTGTCATATGTCTTTTCTTGGATCTAAATAATACGAAACCTCGCTCTATGATTTGAAGTTAAAATCCTCAAATATGGTTATATAGTGACTTTTTTCACGTTTTTGATGTAGTTTGATATTACGTAAATATATTCATTTTTACCAATATTTCGATACTATTTCATGTAGTATCACGATATGTGATTTGGCCTTCAAATCTCAGAATTTCGCATAATATTGCATTTTAAGCAAGTTTTCCTGCATTTTGTTTCGTACGAGAAATCTTCGAATATAGCAATATTTTGACGTTTATTTTCTCCTTTTCCTTCATGTGATTTAAACAAAATATCATCGAATTAGGCAATATTTTGCCGTTTTCCACGTTTTTGTGAATTTTCAGTCCATGGGTTTTAATTCATATATATACGATAAAAATGATGCAAACACATAATTGATTAGATAATAACCTTAAATACTTCATTTTCAATCATCTATTTGTTTCTTGGTAAAATACTGAGTATTGAATATTGAATATTGAAAAGGGGAGAAGTTCGGTTTTTATTGCATTTATCGACGTTTCAGCCGGATTAGAGCAGGTTTACGTGTACATCTTCCCTCGGTAATATAAACGGAAAATCAAGAACATTTTAGTTATTTTTAATGAAAACACATTGTTTTTTATCATTTGTATTGGAAACAACATTGTCATATGTCTTTTCTTAGATCCAAATAATACGAAACCTCGCTCTATGATTTGAAGTTAAAATACTCAAATATGGTTAAATAGTGACTTTTTTCACGTTTGTAATGTAGTTTGATATTACGTAAATATATTCATTTTTACCAATATTTCGATACTATTTCATGTAGTATCACGATATTTGATTTGGCCTTGAAATCTCAGAATTTCATAATATTGCATTTTAAGCAAGTTTTCTTGCATTTTGTTTCGTTCGAGAAATCATCGAATTTAGCAATATTTTGACGTTTATCATCCCCTTTTCCTTCATGTGATTTAAACAAAATATCATCGAATTAGGCAATATTTTGCCGTTTTCCACGTTTTTGTGAATTTTCAGTCCATGGGTATAAATTCATATATATACGATAAAAATGATGCAAACACATAATTGATTAGATAATAACCTTAAATACTTCATTTTCAATCATCTATTTGTTTCTCGTTAAAATACTGAGTAATATGTTGAAATGGGGAGAAGTTCGGTTTTTATTCCATATATCGACGTTTCAGCTGGATTAGAGCGGTTTTACGTGTACATCTTCATTCGTTAATATAAACGGAAAATCAAGAACATTATAGTTAATTCTAATGAAAACATTGTTTTTTATCATTTGTATTGGAAACAACATTGTCATATGTCTTTTCTTGGAACTAAATAATACGAAACCTGGCTCTATGATTTGAAGGTAAAATCCTCAAATATGGTAAAATAGTGACTTTTTCACGTTAATCAAGTAGTTTGATATTACGCAAATATATTCATTTTTACCAATATTTCGATACTATTTCATGTAGTATCACGATATGTGGTTTGGCCTTCAAATCTCAGAATTTCGCATAATATTGCATTTTAAGCAAGTTTCATTGCATTTTGTTTCGTACGAAAAATCATCGAATTTAGCAATATTTTGACGTTTATCATCCCCTTTTCCTTTATTTGATTTAAACAAAATATCATCGAATTAGGCAATATTTTGCCGTTTTTCCACGTTTTTGTGAATTTTCAGTCTATGGGTTTTAATTCATTATATATACGATAAAAATGATGCAAACACATAATTGATTAGATAATAACCTTAAATACTTCATTTTCAATCAACTATTTGTTTCTCGTTAAAATACTGAGTAAGATATTTAAAAGGGGAGAAGTTCTGTTTTTATTGCATATATCGACGTTTCAGCCGGAATAGAGCGGTTTTACGTGTACATCTTCCATCAGTAATATAAACGGAAAATCAGGAACTTTTTAGTTAATTCTAATGAAAACACATTGATTTTTATCATTTGTATTGGAAACAACCTTGTCATATGTCTTTTCTTGGATCTAAATAATACGAAACCTCGCTCTATGATTCTAAGTTATAATCCTCAAATATGGTTAAATAGCGACTTTTTTCACGATTTTCATGTAGTTTGATATTACGTAAATATATTCATTTTTACCAATATTTCGATACTATTTCATGTTGTATTACGATATGTGATTTGGCCTTCAAATCTCAAAATTTCGAATAATATTGCATTTTAAGCAAGTTTTCTTGCATTTTGTTTCGTACGAAAAATCATCGAATTTAGCAATATTTTGACGTTTATCATCCCCTTTTCCTTCATGTGATTTAAACAAAATATCATCGAATTAGGCAATATTTTGCCGTTTTCCACGTTTTTGTGAATTTTCAGTCCATGGGTATTAATTCATATATATACGATAAAAATGATGCAAACACATAATTAATTAGATAATAACCTTAAATACTTCATTTTCAATCATCTATCTGTTTCTCGTTAAAATACTGAGTAAGATATTGAAAAGGGGAGAAGTTCGGTTTTTAATGCATATATCGACGTTTCAGCCGGATTAGAGCGGTTTTACGTGTACATCTTCCCTCGTTAATATAAACGAAAAATCAAGAACATTATAGTTATTTCTAATGAAAACACATTGTTTTTTATCATTTGTATTGGAAACAACATTGTCATATGTCTTTTCTTGGAACTAAATAATACGAAACCTCGCTCTATGATTTGAAGTTCAAATCCTCATATATGGTTATATAGTGACTTTTTCACGTTTTTCATGTAGTTTGATATTAAGTAAATATATTCATTTTTACCAATATTTCGATACTATTTCATGTAGTATCACGATATGTGATTTGGCCTTCAAATCTCAGAAATTCGCATAATATTGCATTTTAATCAAGTTTTCTTGCATTTTGCTTCGTACGAAAAATCATCGAATTTAGCAATATTTTAACGTTTATCATCTCCTTTTCCTTCATGTGATTTAAACAAAATATCATCGAATTAGGCAATATTTTGCCGTTTTCTACGTGTTTGTGAATTTTCAGTCCATGGGTTTTAATTCATATATATACGATAAAAATGATGCAAACACATAATTGATTAGATAATAACCTTAAATACTTCATTTTCAATCATCTATTTGTTTCTTGGTAAAATACTGAGTATTGAATATTGAATATTGAAAAGGGGAGAAGTTCGGTTTTTAGTGCATTTATCGACGTTTCAGCCGGATTAGAGCAGGTTTACGTGTACATCTTCCCTCGGTAATATAAACGGAAAATCAGGAACATTTTAGTTAATTCTAATGAAAACACATTGTTTTTTATCATTTGTATTGGAAACAACATTGTCATATGTCTTTTCTTGGATCTAAATAATACGAAACCTCGCTCTATGATTTGAAGGTAAAATCCTCAAATATGGTAAAATAGTAACTTTTTCACGTTAATCATGTAGTTTGATATTACGTAAATATATTCATTTTTACCAATATTTCGATACTATTTCATGTAGTATCACGATATGTGATTTGGCCTTGAAATCTCAAAATTTCGCATAATATTGCATTTTAAGCAAGTTCTCTTGCATTTTGTTTCGTACGGAAAATCATCGAATTTAGCAATATTTTGACGTTTATCATCCCTTTTCCTTCATGTGATTTAAACAAAATATCATCGAATTAGGCAATATTTTGCCGTTTTCCACGTTTTTGTGAATTTTCCGTCCATGGGTATTAATTCATATATATATACGATAAAAATGATGCAAACACATAATTGATTAGATAATAACCTTAAATACTTCATTTTCAATCACCTATTTGTTTCTCGTTAAAATACTGAGTAAGATATTGAAAAGGGGAGAAGTTCGGTTTTTATTGCATATATCAACGTTTCAGCCGGATTAGAGCGGTTTTACGTGTACATCTTCCATCGTTAATATAAACGGAAAATCAAGAACATTATAGTTAATTCTAATGAAAACACATTGTTTTTTATCTTTTGTATTGGAAACAACATTGTCATATGTCTTTTCTTGGATGTAAATAATACGAAACCTCGCTCTATGATTTGAAGTTAAAATCCTCAAATATGGTTATATAGTGACTTTTTTCACGTTTTTCATGTAGTTTGATATTACGTAAATATATTCATTTTTACAAATATTTCGATACTATTTCATGTAGTATCACGATATGTGATTTGGCCTTCAAATCTCAGAATTTCGCATAATATTGCATTTTAAGCAAGTTTTCTTGCATTTTGCTTCGTACGAAAAATCATCGAATTTAGCAATATTTTAACGTTTATCATCTCCTTTTCCTTCATGTGATTTAAACAAAATATCATCGAATTAGGCAATATTTTGCCGTTTTCCACGTTTTTGTGAATTTTCCGTCCATGGGTATTAATTAATATATATATACGATAAAAATGATGCAAACACATAATTGATTAGATAATAACCTTAAATACTTCATTTTCAATCACCTATTTGTTTCTCGTTAAAATACTGAGTAAGATATTGAAAAGGGGAGAAGTTCGGTTTTTATTGCATTTATCAACGTTTCAGCCGGATTAGAGCGGTTTTACGTGTACATCTTCCATCGTTAATATAAACGGAAAATCAAGAACATTATAGGTAATTCTAATGAAAACACATTGTTTTTTATCATTTGTATTGGAAACAACATTGTCATATGTCTTTTCTTGGATGTAAATAATACGAAACCTCGCTCTATGATTTGAAGTTAAAATCCTCAAATATGGTTATATAGTGACTTTTTTCACGTTTTTCATGTAGTTTGATATTACGTAAATATATTCATTTTTACCAATATTTCGATACTATTTCATGTAGTATCACGATATGTGATTTGGCCTTCAAATCTCAGAATTTCGCATAATATTGCATTTTAAGCAAGTTTTCTTGCATTTTGTTTCGTACGAAAAATCATCGAATATAGCAATATTTTGACGTTTATCATCTCCTTTTCCTTCATGTGATTTAAACAAAAGATCATCGAATTAGGCAATATTTTGCCGTTTTCCACGTTTTTGTGAATTTTCAGTCCATGGGTTTTAATTCATATATATACGATAAAAATGATGCAAACACATAATTGATTAGATAATAACCTTAAATACTTCATTTTCAATCAACTATTTCTTTCTCGTTAAAATACTGAGTAAGATATTGAAAGGCGGAGAAATTCTGATTTTATTGCATATATCGACGTTTCAGCCGGAATAGAGCGGTTTTCGTGTACATCTTCCATCGGTAATATAAACGGAAAATCAGGAACATTTTAGTTAATTCTAATGAAAAGACATTGATTTTTATCATTTGTATTGGAAACAACATTGTCATATGTCTTTTCTTGGATCTAAATAATACGCAACCTCGCTCTATGATTTGAAGGTAAAATCCTCAAATATGGTAAAATAGTAACTTTTTCACGTTAATCATGTAGTTTGATATTACGCAAATATATTCATTTTTACCAATATTCCGATACTATTTCATGTATCAGTATGATACATGATATGTATTTCGGGCAAATCACGATATGTGATTTGCCCTTCAAATCTCAGAATTTCGCGTAATATTGCATTTTAAGCAAGTTTTCTTGCATTTTGTTTCGTACGAAAAATCATCGAATTTAGCAATATTTTGACGTTTATCATCCCTTTTCCTTCATGTGATTTAAACAAAATATCATCGAATTAGGCAATATTTTGCCGTTTTCCAAGTTTTTGTGAATTTTCAGTCCATGGGTATTAATTCATATATATACGATAAAAATGATGCAAACACATAATTGATTAGATAATAACCTTAAATACTTTATTTTCAATCATCTAATTGTTTCTCGTTAAAATACTGAGTAAGATGTTGAAAAGGGGAGAAGTTCGGTTTTTATTGCATATATCGACGTTTCAGCCGGATTAGAGCGGTTTTACGTGTACATCTTCCATCGTTAATATAAACGGAAAATCAAGAACATTTTAGTTATTTTTAATGAAAACACATTGTTTTTTATCATTTGTATTGGAAACAACATTGTCATATGTCTTTTCTTAGATCCAAATAATACGAAACCTCGCTCTATGATTTGAAGTTAAAATACTCAAATATGGTTAAATAGTGACTTTTTTCACGTTTGTAATGTAGTTTGATATTACGTAAATATATTCATTTTTACCAATATTTCGATACTATTTCATGTAGTATCACGATATGTGATTTGGCCTTGAAATCTCAGAATTTCATAATATTGCATTTTAAGCAAGTTTTCTTGCATTTTGTTTCGTTCGAAAAATCATCGAATTTAGCAATATTTTGACGTTTATCATCCCCTTTTCCTTCATGTGATTTAAACAAAATATCATCGAATTAGGCAATATTTTGCCGTTTTCCACGTTTTTGTGAATTTTCAGTCCATGGGTATTAATTCATATATATACGATAAAAATGATGCAAACACATAATTGATTAGATAATAACCTTAAATACTTCATTTTCAATCATCTATTTGTTTCTCGTTAAAATACTGAGTAATATGTTGAAAAGGGGAGAAGTTCGGTTTTTATTCCATATATCGACGTTTCAGCCGGATTAGAGCGGTTTTACGTGTACATCTTCATTCGTTAATATAAACGGAAAATCAAGAACATTATAGTTAATTCTAATGAAAAAACATTGTTTTTTATCATTTGTATTGGAAACAACATTGTCATATGTCTTTTCTTGGATCTAAATAATACGAAACCTCGCTCTATGATTTGAAGTTAAAATCCTCAAATATGGTTATATAGTGACTTTTTTCACGTTTTTGATGTAGTTTGATATTACGTAAATATAATCATTTTTACCAATATTTCGATACTATTTCATGTAGTATCACGATATGTGATTTGGCCTTCAAATCTCAGAAATTCGCATAATATTGCATTTTAATCAAGTTTTCTTGCATTTTGCTTCGTACGAAAAATCATCGAATTTAGCAATATTTTAACGTTTATCATCTCCTTTTCCTTCATGTGATTTAAACAAAATATCATCGAATTAGGCAATATTTTGCCGTTTTCTACGTGTTTGTGAATTTTCAGTCCATGGGTTTTAATTCATATATATACGATACAAATGATGCAAACACATAATTGATTAGATAATAACCTTAAATACTTCATTTTCAATCATCTATTTGTTTCTTGGTAAAATACTGAGTATTGAATACTGAATATTGAAAAGGGGAGAAGTTCGGTTTTTATTGCATTTATCGACGTTTCAGCCGGATTAGAGCGGTTTTACGTGTACCTCTTCCCTCGGTAATATAAACGGAAAATCAAGAACATTTTAGTTATTTCTAATGAAAACACATTGTTTTTTATCATTTGTATTGGAAACAACATTGTCATATGTCTTTTCTTGGATCTAAATAATAAGAAACCTCGCTCTATGATTTGAAGTTAAAATCCTCAAATATGGTTATATAGTGACTTTTTTCACGTTTTTCATGTAGTTTGATATTACGTAAATATATTCATTTTTACCAATATTTCGATACTATTTCATGTAGTATCACGATATGTGATTTGGCCTTCAAATCTCAGAATTTCGCATAATATTGCATTTTAAGCAAGTTTTCCTGCATTTTGTTTCGTACGAGAAATCTTCGAATATAGCAATATTTTGACGTTTATTTTCTCCTTTTCCTTCATGTGATTTAAACAAAATATCATCGAATTAGGCAATATTTTGCCGTTTCCACGTTTTTGTGAATTTTCAGTCCATGGGTTTTAATTCATATATATACGATAAAAATGATGCAAACACATAATTGATTAGATAATAACCTTAAATACTTCATTTTCAATCATCTATTTGTTTCTTGGTAAAATACTGAGTATTGAATACTGAATATTGAAAAGGGGAGAAGTTCGGTTTTTATTGCATTTATCGACGTTTCAGCCGGATTAGAGCAGGTTTACGTGTACATCTTCCCTCGGTAATATAAACGGAAAATCAAGAACATTTTAGTTATTTTTAATGAAAACACATTGTTTTTTATCATTTGTATTGGAAACAACATTGTCATATGTCTTTTCTTAGATCCAAATAATACGAAACCTCGCTCTATGATTTGAAGTTAAAATACTCAAATATGGTTAAATAGTGACTTTTTTCACGTTTGTAATGTAGTTTGATATTACGTAAATATATTCATTTTTACCAATATTTCGATACTATTTCATGTAGTATCACGATATGTGATTTGGCCTTGAAATCTCAGAATTTCATAATATTGCATTTTAAGCAAGTTTTCTTGCATTTTGTTTCGTTCGAAAAATCATCGAATTTAGCAATATTTTGACGTTTATCATCCCCTTTTCCTTCATGTGATTTAAACAAAATATCATCGAATTAGGCAATATTTTGCCGTTTTCCACGTTTTTGTGAATTTTCAGTCCATGGGTATTAATTCATATATATACGATAAAAATGATGCAAACACATAATTGATTAGATAATAACCTTAAATACTTCATTTTCAATCATCTATTTGTTTCTCGTTAAAATACTGAGTAATATGTTGAAAAGGGGAGAAGTTCGGTTTTTATTCCATATATCGACGTTTCAGCCGGATTAGAGCGGTTTTACGTGTACATCTTCATTCGTTAATATAAACGGAAAATCAAGAACATTATAGTTAATTCTAATGAAAAAACATTGTTTTTTATCATTTGTATTGGAAACAACATTGTCATATGTCTTTTCTTGGATCTAAATAATACGAAACCTCGCTCTATGATTTGAAGTTAAAATCCTCAAATATGGTTATATAGTGACTTTTTTCACGTTTTTGATGTAGTTTGATATTACGTAAATATAATCATTTTTACCAATATTTCGATACTATTTCATGTAGTATCACGATATGTGATTTGGCCTTCAAATCTCAGAATTTCGCATAATATTGCATTTTAAGCAAGTTTTCCTGCATTTTGTTTCGTACGAGAAATCTTCGAATATAGCAATATTTTGACGTTTATTTTCTCCTTTTCCTTCATGTGATTAAAACAAAATATCATCGAATTAGGCAATATTTTGCCGTTTTCCACGTTTTTGTGAATTTTCAGTCCATGGGTTTTAATTCATATATATACGATAAAAATGATGCAAACACATAATTGATTAGATAATAACCTTAAATACTTCATTTTCAATCATCTATTTGTTTCTTGGTAAAATACTGAGTATTGAATACTGAATATTGAAAAGGGGAGAAGTTCGGTTTTTATTGCATTTATCGACGTTTCAGCCGGATTAGAGCAGGTTTACGTGTACATCTTCCCTCGGTAATATAAACGGAAAATCAAGAACATTTTAGTTATTTTTAATGAAAACACATTGTTTTTATCATTTGTATTGGAAACAACATTGTCATATGTCTTTTCTTAGATCCAAATAATACGAAACCTCGCTCTATGATTTGAAGGTAAAATACTCAAATATGGTTAAATAGTGACTTTTTTCACGTTTGTAATGTAGTTTGATATTACGTAAATATATTCATTTTTACCAATATTTCGATACTATTTCATGTAGTATCACGATATGTGATTTGGCCTTGAAATCTCAGAATTTCATAATATTGAATTTTAAGCAAGTTTTCTTGCATTTTGTTTCGTTCGAAAAATCATCGAATTTAGCAATATTTTGACGTTTATCATCCCCTTTTCCTTCATGTGATTTAAACAAAATATCATCGAATTAGGCAATATTTTGCCGTTTTAAACGTTTTTGTGAATTTTCAGTCCATGGGTATTAATTCATATATATACGATAAAAATGATGCAAACACATAATTGATTAGATAATAACCTTAAATACTTCATTTTCAATCATCTATTTGTTTCTCGTTAAAATACTGAGTAATATGTTGAAAAGGGGAGAAGTTCGGTTTTTATTCCATATATCGACGTTTCAGCCGGATTAGAGCGGTTTTACGTGTACATCTTCATTCGTTAATATAAACGGAAAATCAAGAACATTATAGTTAATTCTAATGAAAACATTGTTTTTTATCATTTGTATTGGAAACAACATTGTCATATGTCTTTTCTTGGAACTAAATAATACGAAACCTGGCTCTATGGTTTGAAGGTATAATCCTCAAATATGGTAAAATAGTGACTTTTTCACGTTAATCATGTAGTTTGATATTACGCAAATATATTCATTTTTACCAATATTTCGATACTATTTCATGTAGTATCACGATATGTGATTTGGCCTTCAAATCTCAGAATTTCGCATAATATATCATTTTAAGCAAGTTTCATTGCATTTTGTTTCGTACGAAAAATCATCGAATTTAGCAATATTTTGACGTTTATCATCCCCTTTTCCTTTATTTGATTTAAACAAAATATCATCGAATTAGGCAATATTTTGCTGTTTTTCCACGTTTTTGTGAATTTTCAGTCTATGGGTTTTAATTCATTATATATACGATAAAAATGATGCAAACACATAATTGTTATGTGTTATAACAAATAAATAATAACCTTAAATACTTCATTTTCAATCAACTATTTGTTTCTCGTTAAAATACTGAGTAAGATATTGAAAAGGGGAGAAGTTCTGTTTTTATTGCATATATCGACGTTTCAGCCGGAATAGAGCGGTTTTACGTGTACATCTTCCATCAGTAATATAAACGGAAAATCAGGAACATTTTAGTTAATTCTAATGAAAACACATTGATTTTTATCATTTGTATTGGAAACAACCTTGTCATATGTCTTTTCTTGGATCTAAATAATACGAAACCTCGCTCTATGATTCTAAGTTATAATCCTCATATATGGTTATATAGTGACTTTTTTCACGTTTTTCATGTAGTTTGATATTAAGTAAATATATTCATTTTTACCAATATTTCGATACTATTTCATGTAGTATCACGATATGTGATTTGGCCTTCAAATCTCAGAATTTCGCATAATATTGCATTTTAAGCAAGTTTTCTTGAATTTTGCTTCGTACGAAAAATCATCGAATTTAGCAATATTTTAACGTTTATCATCTCCTTTTCCTTCATGTGATTTAAACAAAATATCATCAAATTAGGCAATATTTTGCCGTTTTCCACGTTTTTGTGAATTTTCCGTCCATGGGTATTAATTCATATATATATATGATAAAAATGATGCAAACACATAATTGATTAGATAATAACCTTAAATACTTCATTTTCAATCATCTATTTGTTTCTCGTTAAAATACTGAGTAAGATATTGAAAAGGGGAGAAGTTCGGTTTTTATTGCATATATCGACGTTTCAGCCGGATTAGAGCGGTTTTACGTGTACATCTTCATTCGTTAATATAAACGGAAAATCAAGAACATTATAGTTAATTCTAATGAAAACATTGTTTTTTATCATTTGTATTGGAAACAACATTGTCATATGTCTTTTCTTGGAACTAAATAATACGAAACCTGGCTCTATGATTTGAAGGTATAATCCTCAAATATGGTTAAATAGTGACTTTTTCACGTTAATCATGTAGTTTGATATTACGCAAATATATTCATTTTTACCAATATTTCGATACTATTTCATGTAGTATCACGATATGTGATTTGGCCTTCAAATCTCAGAATTTCGCATAATATTGCATTTTAAGCAAATTTCATTGCATTTTGTTTCGTACGAAAAATCATCGAATTTAGCAATATTTTGACGTTTATCATCCCCTTTTCCTTTATTTGATTTAAACAAAATATCATCGAATTAGGCAATATTTTGCCGTTTTTCCACGTTTTTGTGAATTTTCAGTCCATGGGTTTTAATTCATATATATACGATAAAAATGATGCAAACACATAATTGATTAGATAATAACCTTAAATACTTCATTTTCAATCATCTATTTGTTTCTTGGTAAAATACTGAGTATTGAATACTGAATATTGAAAAGGGGAGAAGTTCGGTTTTTATTGCATTTATCGACGTTTCAGCCGGATTAGAGCGGTTTTACGTGTACATCTTCCCTCGGTAATATAAACGGAAAATCAAGAACATTTTAGTTATTTCTAATGAAAACACATTGTTTTTTATCATTTGTATTGGAAACAACATTGTCATATGTCTTTTCTTGGATCCAAATAATACGAAACCTCGCTCTATGATTTCAAGTTAAAATACTCAAATATGGTTAAATAGTGACTTTTTTCACGTTTGTCATGTAGTTTGATATTACGTAAATATATTCATTTTTACCAATATTTCGATACTATTTCATGTAGTATCACGATATGTGATTTGGCCTTGAAATCTCAGAATTTCATAATATTGCATTTTAAGCAAGTTTTCTTGCATTTTGTTTCGTTCGAAAAATCATCGAATTTAGCAATATTTTGACGTTTATCATCCCCTTTCCCTTTATTTGATTTAAACAAAATATCATCGAATTAGGCAATATTTTGCTGTTTTTCCACGTTTTTGTGAATTTTCAGTCTATGGGTATTAATTCATTATATATACGATAAAAATTATGCAAATACATAACTGATTAGATAATAACCTTAAATACTTCATTTTCAATCAACAATATGTTTCTCGTTAAAATACTGAGTAAGATATTGAAAAGGGGAGAAGTTCTGTTTTTATTGCATATATCGACGTTTCAGCCGGAATAGAGCGGTTTTACGTGTACATCTTCCATCAGTAATATAAACGGAAAATCAGGAACATTTTAGTTAATTCTAATGAAAACACATTGATTTTTATCATTAGTATTGGAAACAACATTGTCATATGTCTTTTCTTGGATCTAAATAATACGAAACCTCGCTCTATGATTCTAAGTTATAATCCTCAAATATGGTTAAATAGTGACTTTTTTCACGATTTTCATGTAGTTTGATATTACGTAAATATATTCATTTTTACCAATATTTCGATACTATTTCATGTAGTATTACGATATGTGATTTGGCCTTCAAATCTCAGAATTTTGAATAATATTGCATTTTAAGCAAGTTTTCTTGCATTTTGTTTCGTACGAAAAATCATCGAATTTAGCAATATTTTGACGTTTATCATCCCCTTTTCTTCATGTGATTTAAACAAAATATCATCGAATTAGGCAATATTTTGCCGTTTTCCACGTTTTTGTGAATTTTCAGTCCATGGGTATTAATTCATATATATACGATAAAAATGATGCAAACACATAATTAATTAGATAATAACCTTAAATACTTCATTTTCAATCATCTATTTGTTTCTCGTTAAAATACTGAGTAAGATATTGAAAAGGGGAGATGTTCGGTTTTTATTGCATATATCGACGTTTCAGCCGGATTAGAGCGGTTTTACGTGTACATCTTCCATCGTTAATATAAACGGAAAATCAAGAACATTATAGTTAATTCTAATGAAAAAACATTGTTTTTTATCATTTGTATTGGAAACAACATTGTCATATGTCTTTTCTTGGATCTAAATAATACGAAACCTCGCTCTATGATTTGAAGTTAAAATCCTCAAATATGGTTATATGGTGACTTTTTCACGTTTTTCATGTAGTTTGATATTACGTAAATATATTCATTTTTACCAATATTTCGATACTATTTCATGTAGTATCACGATATGTGACTTGGCCTTCAAATCTCAGAATTTCGCATAATATTGCATTTTAAGCAAGTTTTCCTGCATTTTGTTTCGTACGAAAAATCTTCGAATATAGCAATATTTTGACGTTTATTATCTCCTTTTCCTTCATGTGATTTAAACAAAATATCATCAAATTAGGCAATATTTTGCCGTTTTCAACGTTTTTGTGAATTTTCAGTCCATGGGTTTTAATTCATATATATACGATAAAAATGATGCAAACACATAATTGATTAGATAATAACCTTAAATACTTCATTTTCAATCATCTATTTGTTTCTTGGTAAAATACTGAGTATTGAATACTGAATATTGAAAAGGGGAGAAGTTCGGTTTTTATTGCGTTTATCGACGCTTCAGCCGGATTAGAGCGGTTTTACGTGTACATCTAACGTCGGTAATATAAACGGAAAATCAAGAACATTTTAGTTATTTCTAATGAAAACACATTGTTTTTTATCATTTGTATTGGAAACACATTGTTTTTTATCATTTGTATTGGAAACAACATTGTCATATGTCTTTTCTTGGATCCAAATAATACGAAACCTCGCTCAATGATTTGAAGTTAAAATCCTCAAATATGGTTAAATAGTGACTTTTTTCACGTTTGTCATGTAGTTTGATATTACGTAAATATATTCATTTTTACCAATATTTCGATACTATTTCATGTAGTATCACGATATGTGATTTGGCCTTCAAATCTCTGAATTTCGCATAATATTGCATTTTTAAGCAAGTTTTCCTGCATTTTGTTTCGTACGAGAAATCTTCGAATATAGCAATATTTTGACGTTTCTTATCTCCTTTTCCTTCATGTAATTTAAACAAAATATCATCGAATTAGGCAATATTTTGCCGTTTTCCACGTTTTTGTGAATTTTCAGTCCATGGGTTTTAATTCATATATATACGATAAATATGATGCAAACACATAATTGATTAGATAATAACCTTAAATACTTCATTTTCAATCATGTATTTGTTTCTCGTTAAAATACTGAGTAAGATATTGAAAAGGGGAGATGTTCGGTTTTTATTGCATATATCGACGTTTCAGCCGGATTAGAGCGGTTTTACGTGTACATCTTCCCTCGTTAATATAAACGGAAAATCAAGAACATTATAGTTAATTCTAATGAAAGCACATTGTTTTTTATCATTTATATTGGAAACAACATTGACATATGTCTTTTCTTGGAACTAAATAATACGAAACCTCGCTCTATGATTTGAAGTTAAAATCTTTAAATATGGTTATATAGTGACTTTTTTCACGTTTTTCATGTAGTTTGATATTACGTAAATATATTCATTTTTACCAATATTTCGATACTATTTCATGTAGTATCACGATATGTGATTTGGCCTTGAAATCTCAGAATTTCATAATATTGCATTTTAAGCAAGTTTTCTTGCATTTTGTTTCGTACGAAAAATCATCGAATTTAGCAATATTTTGACGTTTATCATCCCCTTTTCCTTTATTTGATTTAAACAAAATATCATCGAATTAGGCAATATTTTGCCGTTTTTCCACGTTTTTGTGAATTTTCAGTCTATGGGTATTAATTCATTATATATACGATAAAAATGATGCAAACACATAATTGATTAGATAATAACCTTAAATACTTCATTTTCAATCAACTATTTGTTTCTCGTTAAAATACTGAGTAAGATATTGAAAAGGGGAGAAGTTTTGTTTTTATTGCATATATCGACGTTTCAGCCGGAATAGAGCGGTTTTACGTGTACATCTTCCATCGTTAATATAAACGGAAAATCAAGAACATTATAGTTAATTCTAATGAAAAAACATTGTTTTTTATCATTTGTATTGGAAACAACATTGTCATATGTCTTTTCTTGGATCTAAATAATACGAAACCTCGCTCTATGATTTGAAGTTAAAATCCTCAAATATGGTTATATAGTGACTTTTTCACGTTTTTCATGTATTTTGATATTACGTAAATATATTCATTTTTACCAATATTTCGATACTATTTCATGTAGTATCACGATATGTGATTTGGCCTTCAAATCTCAGAATTTCGCATAATATTGCATTTTAAGCAAGTTTTCCTGCATTTTGTTTCGTACGAAAAATCTTCGAATATAGCAATATTTTGACGTTTATTATCTCCTTTTCCTTCATGTGATTTAAACAAAATATCATCGAATTAGGCAATATTTTGCCGTTTTCCACGTTTTTGTGAATTTTCAGTCCATGGGTTTTAATTCATATATATACGATAAAAATTATGCAAACACATAATTGATTAGATAATAACCTTAAATACTTCATTTTCAATCATCTATTTGTTTCTCGTTAAAATACTGAGTAAAATGTTGAAAAGGGGAGAAGTTCGGTTTTTATTGCATATATCGACGTTTCAGCCGGATTAGAGCGGTTTTACGTGTATATATTCATTCGTTAATATAAACGGAAAATCAAAAATATTATAGTTAATTCTAATGAAAACATTGTTTTTTATCATTTGTATTGGAAACAACATTGTCATATGTCTTTTCTTGGAACTAAATAATACGAAACCTCGCTCTATGATTTGAAGGTAAAATCCTCAAATATGGTAAAATAGTGACTTTTTCACGTTAATCATGTAGTTTGATATTACGCAAATATATTCATTTTTACCAATATTTCGATACTATTTCATGTAGTATCACGATATGTGATTTGGCCTTCAAATCTCAGAATTTCGCATAATATTGCATTTTAAGCAAGTTTCCTTGCATTTTGTTTCGTACGAAAAATCATCGAATTTAGCAATATTTTGACGTTTATCATCCCCTTTTCCTTTATTTGATTTAAACAAAATATCATCGAATTAGGCAATATTTTGCCGTTTTTCCACGTTTTTGTGAATTTTCAGTCTATGGGTATTAATTCATTATATATACGATAAAAATGATGCAAACACATAATTGATTAGATAATAACCTTAAATACTTCATTTTCAATCAACAATTTGTTTCTCGTTAAAATACTGAGTAAGATATTGAAAAGGGGAGAAGTTTTGTTTTTATTGCATATATCGACGTTTCAGCCGGAATAGAGCGGTTTTACGTGTACATCTTCCATCGTTAATATAAACGGAAAATCAAGAACATTATAGTTAATTCTAATGAAAAAACATTGTTTTTTATCATTTGTATTGGAAACAACATTGTCATATGTCTTTTCTTGGATCTAAATAATACGAAACCTCGCTCTATGATTTGAAGTCTCTGAATTTCGCATAATATTGCATTTTAAGCAAGTTTTCCTGCATTTTGTTTCGTACGAGAAATCTTCGAATATAGCAATATTTTGACGTTTAATATCTCCTTTTCCTTCATGTAATTTAAACAAAATATCATCGAATTAGGCAATATTTTGCCGTTTTCCACGTTTTTGTGAATTTTCAGTCCATGGGTTTTAATTCATATATATACGATAAATATGATGCAAACACATAATTGATTAGATAATAACCTTAAATACTTCATTTTCAATCATCTATTTGTTTCTCGTTAAAATACTGAGTAAGATATTGAAAAGGGGAGATGTTCGGTTTTTATTGCATATATCGACGTTTCAGCCGGATTAGAGCGGTTTTACGTGTACATCTTCCCTCGTTAATATAAACGGAAAATCAAGAACATTATAGTTAATTCTAATGAAAGCACATTGTTTTTTATCATTTATATTGGAAACAACATTGACATATGTCTTTTCTTGGAACTAAATAATACGAAACCTCGCTCTATGATTTGAAGTTAAAATCTTCAAATATGGTTATATAGTGACTTTTTTCACGTTTTTCATGTAGTTTGATATTACGTAAATATATTCATTTTTACCAATATTTCGATACTATTTCATGTAGTATCACGATATGTGATTTGGCCTTCAAATCTCTGAATTTCGCATAATATTGCATTTTAAGCAAGTTTTCCTGCATTTTGTTTCGTGCGAGAAATCTTCGAATATAGCAATATTTTGACGTTTATTATCTCCTTTTCCTTCATGTAATTTAAGCAAAATATCATCGAATTAGGCAATATTTTGCCGTTTTCCACGTTTTTGTGAATTTTCAGTCCATGGGTTTTAATTCATATATATACGATAAAAATGATGCAAACACATAATTGATTAGATAATAACCTTAAATACTTCATTTTCAATCATCTATTTGTTTCTTGGTAAAATACTGAGTATTGAATACTGAATATTGAAAAGGGGAGAAGTTCGGTTTTTATTGCATTTATCGACGTTTCAGCCGGATTAGAGCGGTTTTACGTGTACATCTTCCCTCGGTTATATAAACGGAAAATCAAGAACATTTTAGTTATTTCTAATGAAAACACATTGTTTTTTATCATTTGTATTGGAAACAACATTGTCATATGTCTTTTCTTGGATCTAAATAATACGAAACCTCGCTCTATGATTTGAAGTTAAAATCCTCAAATATGGTTATATAGTGACTTTTTTCACGTTTTTCATGTAGATTGATATTACGTAAATATATTCATTTTTACCAATATTTCGATACTATTTCATGTAGTATCACGATATGTGATTTGGCCTTCAAATCTCAGAATTTCGCATAATATTGCATTTAATCAAGTTTTCTTGCATTTTGCTTCGTACGAAAAATCATCGAATTTAGCAATATTTTAACGCTTATCATCTCCTTTTCCTCCATGTGATTTAAACAAAATATCATCGAATTAGGCAATATTTTGCCGTTTTCCACGTTTTTGTGAATTTTCAGTCCATGGGTTTTAATTCATATATATACGATAAATATGATGCAAACACATAATTGATTAGATAATAACCTTAAATACTTCATTTTCAATCATCTATTTGTTTCTCGTTAAAATACTGAGTAAGATATTGAAAAGGGGAGATGTTCGGTTTTTATTGCATATATCGACGTTTCAGAAGGATTAGAGCGGTTTTACGTGTACATCTTCCCTCGTTAATATAAACGGAAAATCAAGAACATTATAGTTAATTCTAATGAAAGCACATTGTTTTTTATCATTTATATTGGAAACAACATTGACATATGTCTTTTCTTGGAACTAAATAATACGAAACCTCGCTCTATGATTTGAAGTTAAAATCTTCAAATATGGTTATATAGTGACTTTTTTCACGTTTTTCATGTAGTTTGATATTACGTAAATATATTCATTTTTACCAATATTTCGATACTATTTCATGTAGTATCACGATATGTGATTTGGCCTTCAAATCTCTGAATTTCGCATAATATTGCATTTTAAGCAAGTTTTCCTGCATTTTGTTTCGTACGAGAAATCTTCGAATATAGCAATATTTTGACGTTTATTATCTCCTTTTCCTTCATGTGATTTAAACAAAATATCATCGAATTAGGCAATATTTTGCCGTTTTCCACGTTTTTGTGAATTTTCAGTCCATGGGTTTTAATTCATATATATACGATAAAAATGATGCAAACACATAATTGATTAGATAATAACCTTAAATACTTCATTTTCAATCATCTATTTGTTTCTCGTTAAAATACTGAGTAAGATGTTGAAAAGGGGAGAAGTTCGGTTTTTATTGCATATATCGACGTTTCAGCCGGATTAGAGCGGTTTTTCGTATAATATAAACGGAAAATCAGGAACATTTTAGTTAATTCTAATGAAAACACATTGATTTTTATCATTTGTATTGGAAACAACATTGTCATATGTCTTTTCTTCGATCTAAATAATACGAAACCTCGCTCCATGATTTGAAGGTAAAATCCTCAAATATGGTAAAATAGTAACTTTTTCACGTTAATCATGTAGTTTGATATTACGCAAATATATTCATTGTTACCAATATTCCGATACTATTTCATGTAGTATCACGATATGTGATTTGGCCTTCAAATCTCTGAATTTCGCATAATATTGCATTTTAAGCAAGTTTTCCTGCATTTTGTTTCGTACGAGAAATCTTCGAATATAGCAATATTTTGACGTTTATTATCTCCTTTTCCTTCTTGTGATTTAAACAAAATATCATCGAATTAGGCAATATTTTGCCGTTTTCCACGTTTTTGTGAATTTTCAGTCCATGGGTTTTAATTCATATATATACGATAAAAATGATGCAAACACATAATTGATTAGATAATAACCTTAAATACTTCATTTTCAATCATCTATTTGTTTCTTGGTAAAATACTGAGTATTGAATACTGAATATTGAAAAGGGGAGAAGTTCGGTTTTTATTGCATTTATCGACGTTTCAGCCGGATTAAAGCGGTTTTACGTGTACATCTTCCCTCGGTAATATAAACGGAAAATCAAGAACATTTTAGTTATTTCTAATGAAAACACATTGTTTTTTATCATTTGTATTGGAAACAACATTGTCATATGTCTTTTCTTGGATCCAAATAATACGAAACCTCGCTCTATGATTTGAAGTTAAAATCCTCAAATATGGTTATATAGTGACTTTTTCACGTTTTTCATGTAGTTTGATATTACGTAAATATATTCATTTTTACCAATATTTCGATACTATTTCATGTAGTATCACGATATGTGATTTGGCCTTCAAATCTCAGAATTTCGCATAATATTGCATTTTAAGCAAGTTTTCCTGCATTTTGTTTCGTACGAAAAATCTTCGAATATAGCAATATTTTGACGTTTATTATCTCCTTTTCCTTCATGTGATTTAAACAAAATATCATCGAATTAGGCAATATTTTGCCGTTTTCCACGTTTTTGTGAATTTTCAGTCCATGGGTTTTAATTCATATATATACGATAAAAATGATGCAAACACATAATTGATTAGATAATAACCTTAAATACTTCATTTTCAATCATCTATTTGTTTCTTGGTAAAATAGTGAGTATTGAATACTGAATATTGAAAAGGGGAGAAGTTCGAGTTTTATTGCGTTTATCGACGTTTCAGCCGGATTAGAGCGGTTTTACGTGTACATCTAACGTCGGTAATATAAACTGAAAATCAAGAACATTTTAGTTATTTCTAATGAAAACACATTGTTTTTTATCATTTGTATTGGAAACACATTGTTTTTTATCATTTGTATTGGAAACAACATTGTCATATGTCTTTTCTTGGATCCAAATAATACGAAACCTCGCTCAATGATTTGAAGTTAAAATCCTCAAATATGGTTAAATAGTGACTTTTTTCACGTTTGTCATGTAGTTTGATATTACGTAAATATATTCATTTTTACCAATATTTCGATACTATTTCAAGTAGTATCACGATATGTGATTTGGCCTTGAAATCTCAGAATTTCATAATATTGCATTTTAAGCAAGTTTTCTTGCATTTTGTTTCGTTCGAAAAATCATCGAATTTAGCAATATTTTGACGTTTATCATCATCTTTTCCTTCATGTGATTTAAACAAAATATCATCGAATTAGGCAATATTTTGCCGTTTTCCACGTTTTTGTGAATTTTCAGTCCATGGGTATTAATTCATATATATACGATAAAAATGATGCAAACACATAATTGATTAGATAATAACCTTAAATACTTCATTTTCAATCATCTATTTGTTTCTCGTTAAAATACTGAGTAAAATGTTGAAAAGGGGAGAAGTTCGGTTTTTATTGCATATATCGACGTTTCAGCCGGATTAGAGCGGTTTTACGTGTATATATTCATTCGTTAATATAAACGGAAAATCAAAAATATTATAGTTAATTCTAATGAAAACATTGTTTTTTTATCATTTGTATTGGAAACAACATTGTCATATGTCTTTTCTTGGAACTAAATAATACGAAACCTCGCTCTATGATTTGAAGGTAAAATCCTCAAATATGGTAAAATAGTGACTTTTTCACGTTAATCATGTAGTTTGATATTACGCAAATATATTCATTTTTACCTATATTTCGATACTATTTCATGTAGTATCACGATATGTGATTTGGCCTTCAAATCTCAGAATTTCGCATAATATTGCATTTTAAGCAAGTTTCCTTGCATTTTGTTTCGTACGAAAAATCATCGAATTTAGCAATATTTTGACGTTTATCATCCCCTTTTCCTTTATTTGATTTAAACAAAATATCATCGAATTAGGCAATATTTTGCCGTTTTTCCACGTTTTTGTGAATTTTCAGTCTATGGGTATTAATTCATTATATATACGATAAAAATGATGCAAACACATAATTGATTAGATAATAACCTTAAATACTTCATTTTCAATCAACAATTTGTTTCTCGTTAAAATACTGAGTAAGATATTGAAAAGGGGAGAAGTTTTGTTTTTATTGCATATATCGACGTTTCAGCCGGAATAGAGCGGTTTTACGTGTACATCTTCCATCGTTAATATAAACGGAAAATCAAGAACATTATAGTTAATTCTAATGAAAAAACATTGTTTTTTATCATTTGTATTGGAAACAACATTGTCATATGTCTTTTCTTGGATCTAAATAATACGAAACCTCGCTCTATGATTTGAAGTCTCTGAATTTCGCATAATATTGCATTTTAAGCAAGTTTTCCTGCATTTTGTTTCGTACGAGAAATCTTCGAATATAGCAATATTTTGACGTTTATTATCTCCTTTTCCTTCATGTAATTTAAACAAAATATCATCGAATTAGGCAATATTTTGCCGTTTTCCACGTTTTTGTGAATTTTCAGTCCATGGGTTTTAATTCATATATATATACGATAAATATGATGCAAACACATAATTGATTAGATAATAACCTTAAATACTTCATTTTCAATCATCTATTTGTTTCTCGTTAAAATACTGAGTAAGATATTGAAAAGGGGAGATGTTCGGTTTTTATTGCATATATCGACGTTTCAGCCGGATTAGAGCGGTTTTACGTGTACATCTTCCCTCGTTAATATAAACGGAAAATCAAGAACATTATAGTTAATTCTAATGAAAGCACATTGTTTTTTATCATTTATATTGGAAACAACATTGACATATGTCTTTTCTTGGAACTAAATAATACGAAACCTCGCTCTATGATTTGAAGTTAAAATCTTCAAATATGGTTATATAGTGACTTTTTTCACGTTTTCATGTAGTTTGATATTACGTAAATATATTCATTTTTACCAATATTTCGATACTATTTCATGTAGTATCACGATATGTGATTTGGCCTTCAAATCTCTGAATTTCGCATAATATTGCATTTTAAGCAAGTTTTCCTGCATTTTGTTTCGTACGAGAAATCTTCGAATATAGCAATATTTTGACGTTTATTATCTCCTTTTCCTTCATGTAATTTAAACAAAATATCATCGAATTAGGCAATATTTTGCCGTTTTCCACGTTTTTGTGAATTTTCAGTCCATGGGTTTTAATTCATATATATACGATAAAAATGATGCAAACACATAATTGATTAGATAATAACCTTAAATACTTCATTTTCAATCATCTATTTGTTTCTTGGTAAAATACTGAGTATTGAATACTGAATATTGAAAAGGGGAGAAGTTCGGTTTTTATTGCATTTATCGACGTTTCAGCCGGATTAGAGCGGTTTTACGTGTACATCTTCCCTCGGTAATATAAACGGAAAATCAAGAACATTTTAGTTATTTCTAATGAAAACACATTGTTTTTTATCATTTGTATTGGAAACAACATTGTCATATGTCTTTTCTTGGATCCAAATAATACGAAACCTCGCTCTATGATTTGAAGTTAAAATACTCAAATATGGTTAAATAGTGACTTTTTTCACGTTTGTCATGTAGTTTGATATTACGTAAATATATTCATTTTTACCAATATTTCGATACTATTTCATGTAGTATCACGATATGTGATTTGGCCTTCAAATCTCAGAAATTCGCATAATATTGCATTTTAATCAAGTTTTCTTGCATTTTGTTTCGTTCGAAAAATCATCGAATTTAGCAATATTTTGACGTTTATCATCCCCTTTTCTTCATGTGATTTAAACAAAATATCATCGAATTAGGCAATATTTTGCCGTTTTCCACGTTTTTGTGAATTTTTAGTCCATGGGTATTAATTCATATATATACGATAAAAATGATGCAAACACATAATTAATTAGATAATAACCTTAAATACTTCATTTTCAATCATCTATTTGTTTCTCGTTAAAATACTGAGTAAGATATTGAAAAGGGGAGATGTTCGGTTTTTATTGCATATATCGACGTTTCAGCCGAATTAGAGCGGTTTTACGTGTACATCTTCCATCGTTAATATAAACGGAAAATCAAGAACATTATAGTTAATTCTAATGAAAAAACATTGTTTTTTATCATTTGTATTGGAAACAACATTGTCATATGTCTTTTCTTGGATCTAAATAATACGAAACCTCGCTCTATGATTTGAAGTTAAAATCCTCAAATATGGTTATATAGTGACTTTTTTCACGTTTTTGATGTAGTTTGATATTACGTAAATATATTCATTTTTACCAATATTTCGATACTATTTCATGTAGTATCACGATATGTGATTTGGCCTTCAAATCTCAGAATTTCGCATAATATTGCATTTTAAGCAAGTTTTCCTGCATTTTGTTTCGTACGAGAAATCTTCGAATATAGCAATATTTTGACGTTTATTTTCTCCTTTTCCTTCATGTGATTTAAACAAAATATCATCGAATTAGGCAATATTTTGCCGTTTTCCACGTTTTTGTGAATTTTCAGTCCATGGGTTTTAATTCATATATATACGATAAAAATGATGCAAACACATAATTGATTAGATAATAACCTTAAATACTTCATTTTCAATCATCTATTTGTTTCTTGGTAAAATACTGAGTATTGAATACTGAATATTGAAAAGGGGAGAAGTTCGGTTTTTATTGCATTTATCGACGTTTCAGCCGGATTAGAGCAGGTTTACGTGTACATCTTCCCTCGGTAATATAAACGGAAAATCAAGAACATTTTAGTTATTTTTAATGAAAACACATTGTTTTTTATCATTTGTATTGGAAACAACATTGTCATATGTCTTTTCTTAGATCCAAATAATACGAAACCTCGCTCTATGATTTGAAGTTAAAATACTCAAATATGGTTAAATAGTGACTTTTTTCACGTTTGTAAAGTAGTTTGATATTACGTAAATATATTCATTTTTACCAATATTTCGATACTATTTCATGTAGTATCACGATATGTGATTTGGCCTTGAAATCTCAGAATTTCATAATATTGCATTTTAAGCAAGTTTTCTTGCATTTTGTTTCGTTCGAAAAATCATCGAATTTAGCAATATTTTGACGTTTATCATCCCCTTTTCCTTCATGTGATTTAAACAAAATATCATCGAATTAGGCAATATTTTGCCGTTTTCCACGTTTTTGTGAATTTTCAGTCCATGGGTATTAATTCATATATATATACGATAAAAATGATGCAAACACATAATTGATTAGATAATAACCTTAAATACTTCATTTTCAATCATCTATTTGTTTCTCGTTAAAATACTGAGTAATATGTTGAAAAGGGGAGAAGTTCGGTTTTTATTCCATATATCGACGTTTCAGCCGGATTAGAGCGGTTTTACGTGTACATCTTCATTCGTTAATATAAACGGAAAATCAAGAATATTATAGTTAATTCTAATGAAAACATTGTTTTTTATCATTTGTATTGGAAACAACATTGTCATATGTCTTTTCTTGGAACTAAATAATACGAAACCTGGCTCTATGATTTGAAGGTAAAATACTCAAATATGGTAAAATAGTGACTTTTTCACGTTAATCATGTAGTTTGATATTACGCAAATAAATTCATTTTTACCAATATTTCGATACTATTTCATGTAGTATGACGATATGTGATTTGGCCTTCAAATCTCAGAATTTCGCATAATATTGCATTTTAAGCAAGTTTCATTGCATTTTGTTTCGTACGAAAAATCATCGAATTTAGCAATATTTTGACGTTTATCATCCCCTTTTCCTTTATTTGATTTAAACAAAATATCATTGAATTAGGCAATATTTTGCCGTTTTTCCACGTTTTTGTGAATTTTCAGTCTATGGGTTTTAATTCATTATATATACAATAAAAATGATGCAAACACATAATTGATTAGATAATAACCTTAAATACTTCATTTTCAATCAACTATTTGTTTCTCGTTAAAATACTGAGTAAGATATTGAAAAGGGGAGAAGTTCTGTTTTTATTGCATATATCGACGTTTCAGCCGGAATAGAGCGATTTACGTGTACATCTTCCATCAGTAATATAAACGGAAAATCAGGAACATTTTAGTTAATTCTAATGAAAACACATTGATTTTTATCATTTGTATTGGAAACAACCTTGTCATATGTCTTTTCTTGGATCTAAATAATACGAAACCTCGCTCTATGATTCTAAGTTATAATCCTCAAATATGGTTAAATAGCGACTTTTTTCACGATTTTCATGTAGTTTGATATTACGTAAATATATTCATTTTTACCAATATTTCGATACTATTTCATGTTGTATTACGATATGTGATTTGGCCTTCAAATCTCAGAATTTCGAATAATATTGCATTTTAAGCAAGTTTTCTTGCATTTTGTTTCGTACGAAAAATCATCGAATTTAGCAATATTTTGACGTTTATCATCCCCTTTTCCTTCATGTGATTTAAACAAAATATCATCGAATTAGGCAATATTTTGCCGTTTTCCACGTTTTTGTGAATTTTCAGTCCATGGGTTTTAATTCATATATATACGATAAAAATGATGCAAACACATAATTGATTAGATTTTCAGTCTAAATACTTAATACCTTAAATACTTCATTTTCAATCATCTATTTGTTTCTTGGTAAAATACTGAGTATTGAATACTGAATATTGAAAAGGGGAGAAGTTCGGTTTTTATTGCATTTATCGACGTTTCAGCCGGATTAGAGCGGTTTTACGTGTACATCTTCCCTCGGTAATATAAACGGAAAATCAAGAACATTTTAGTTATTTCTAATGAAAACACATTGTTTTTTATCATTTGTATTGGAAACAACATTGTCATATGTCTTTTCTTGGATCCAAATAATACGAAACCTCGCTCTATGATTTCAAGTTAAAATACTCAAATATGGTTAAATAGTGACTTTTTTCACGTTTGTCATGTAGTTTGATATTACGTAAATATATTCATTTTTACCAATATTTCGATACTATTTCATGTAGTATCACGATATGTGATTTGGCCTTGAAATCTCAGAATTTCATAATATTGCATTTTAAGCAAGTTTTCTTGCATTTTGTTTCGTTCGAAAAATCATCGAATTTAGCAATATTTTGACGTTTATTATCCCCTTTTCTTCATGTGATTTAAACAAAATATCATCGAATTAGGCAATATTTTGGCGTTTTCCACGTTTTTGTGAATTTTCAGTCCATGGGTATTAATTCATATATATACGATAGAAATGATGCAAACACATAATTAATTAGATAATAACCTTAAATACTTCATTTTCAATCATCTATTTGTTTCTCGTTAAAATACTGAGTAAGATATTGAAAAGGGGAGATGTTCGGTTTTTATTGCATATATCGACGTTTCAGCCGGATTAGAGCGGTTTTACGTGTACATCTTCCATCGTTAATATAAACGGAAAATCAAGAACATTATAGTTAATTCTAATGAAAAAACATTGTTTTTTATCATTTGTATTGGAAACAACATTGTCATATGTCTTTTCTTGGATCTAAATAATACGAAACCTCGCTCTATGATTTGAAGTTAAAATCCTCAAATATGGTTATATAGTGACTTTTTTCACGTTTTTCATGTAGTTTGATATTAAGTAAATATATTCATTTTTACCAATATTTCGATACTATTTCATGTAGTATCACGATATGTGATTTGGCCTTCAAATCTCAGAATTTCGCATAATATTGCATTTTAATCAAGTTTTCTTGCATTTTGCTTCGTACGAAAAATCATCGAATTTAGCAATATTTTAACGTTTATCATCTTCTTTTCCTTCATGTGATTTAAACAAAATATCATCAAATTAGGCAATATTTTGCCGTTTTCCACGTTTTTGTGAATTTTCCGTCCATGGGTATTAATTCATATATATATACGATAAAAATGATGCAAACACATAATTGATTAGATAATAACCTTAAATACTTCATTTTCAATCATCTATTTGTTTCTCGTTAAAATACTGAGTAAGATATTGAAAAGGGGAGAAGTACGGTTTTTATTGCATATATCGACGTTTCAGCCGGATTAGAGCGGTTTTACGTGTACATCTTCATTCGTTAATATTAACGGAAAATCAAGAACATTATAGTTATTTCTAATGAAAACATTGTTTTTTATCATTTGTATTGGAAACAACATTGTCATATATCTTTTCTTGGAACTAAATAATACGAAACCTCGCTCTATGATTTGAAGGTAAAATCCTCAAATATGGTAAAATAGTGACTTTTTCACGTTAATCATGTAGTTTGATATTACGCAAATATATTCATTTTTACCAATATTTCGATACTATTTCATGTAGTATCACGATATGTGATTTGGCCTTCAAATCTCAGAATTTCGCATAATATTGCATTTTAAGCAAGTTTCCTTGCATTTTGTTTCGTACGAAAAATCATCGAATTTAGCAATATTTTGACGTTTATCATCCCCTTTTCCTTTATTTGATTTAAACAAAATATCATCGAATTAGGCAATATTTTGCCGTTTTTCCACGTTTTTGTGAATTTTCAGTCTATGGGTATTAATTCATTATATATACGATAAAAATTATGCAAACACATAACTGATTAGATAATAACCTTAAATACTTCATTTTCAATCAACAATTTGTTTCTCGTTAAAATACTGAGTAAGATATTGAAAAGGGGAGAAGTTCTGTTTTTATTGCATATATCGACGTTTCAGCCGGAATAGAGCGGTTTTACGTGTACATCTTCCCTCGGTAATATAAACGGAAAATCAAGAACATTATAGGTAATTCTAATGAAAACACATTGTTTTTTATCATTTATATTGGAAACAACATTGACATATGTCTTTTCTTGGAACTAAATAATACGAAACCTCGCTCTATGATTTGAAGTTAAAATCCTCAAATATGGTTATATAGTGACTTTTTTCACGTTTTTCATGTAGTTTGATATTACGTAAATATATTCATTTTTACCAATATTTCGATACTATTTCATGTAGTATCACGATATGTGATTTGGCCTTCAAATCTCAGAATTTCGCATAATATTGCATTTTAAGCAAGTTTTTCTGCATTTTGTTTCGTACGAGAAATCTTCGCATATAGCAATATTTTGACGTTTATCATCTCCTTTTCCTTCATGTGATTTAAACAAAATATCATCGAATTAGGCAATATTTTGCCGTTTTCCACTTTTTTGTGAATTTTCAGTCCATGGGTTTTAATTCATATATATACGATAAAAATGATGCAAACACATAATTGATTAGATAATAACCTTAAATACTTCATTTTCAATCATCTATTTGTTTCTTGGTAAAATACTGAGTATTGAATACTGAATATTGAAAAGGGGAGAAGTTCGGTTTTTATTGCATTTATCGACGTTTCAGCCGGATTAGAGCAGGTTTACGTGTACATCTTCCCTCGGTAATATAAACGGAAAATCAAGAACATTTTAGCTATTTCTAATGAAAACACATTGTTTTTTATCATTTGTATTGGAAACAACATTGTCATATGTCTTTTCTTAGATCCATATAATACGAAACCTCGCTCTATGATTTGAAGTTAAAATACTCAAATATGGTTAAATGGTGACTTTTTTCACGTTTGTCATGTAGTTTGATATTACGTAAATATATTCATTTTTACCAATATTTCGATACTATTTCATGTAGTATCACGATATGTGATTTGGCCTTGAAATCTCAGAATTTCATAACATTGCATTTTAAGCAAGTTTTCTTGCATTTTGTTTCGTTCGAAAAATCATCGAATTTAGCAATATTTTTACGTTTATCATCCCCTTTTCCTTCATGTGATTTAAACAAAATATCATCGAATTAGGCAATATTTTGCCGTTTTCCACGTTTTTGTGAATTTTCAGTCCATGGGTTTTAATTCATATATATACGATAAATATGATGCAAACACATAATTGATTAGATAATAACCTTAAATACTTCATTTTCAATCATCTATTTGTTTCTCGTTAAAATACTGAGTAAGATATTGAAAAGGGGAGATGTTCGGTTTTTATTGCATATATCGACGTTTCAGCCGGATTAGAACGGTTTTACGTGTACATCTTCCATCGTTAATATAAACGGAAAATCAAGAACATTATAGTTAATTCTAATGAAAAATCATTTTTTTTTTATCATTTGTATTGGAAACAACATTGTCATATGTCTTTTCTTGGATCTAAATAATACGAAACCTCGCTCTATGATTTGAAGTTAAAATCCTCAAATATGGTTATATAGAGACTTTTTTCACGTTTTTTCATATTACGTAAATATATTCATTTTTACCAATATTTCGATACTATTTCATGTAGTATCACGATATGTGATTTGGCCTTCAAATCTCAGAATTTCGCATAATATTGCATTTTAAGCAAGTTTTCTTGCATTTTGCTTCGTACGAAAAATCATCGAATTTAGCAATATTTTAACGTTTATCATCTTCTTTTCCTTCATGTGATTTAAACAAAATATCATCGAATTAGGCAATATTTTGCCGTTATCTACGTTTTTGTGAATTTTCAGTCCATGGGTTTTAATTCATATATATACGATAAAAATGATGCAAACACATAATTGATTAGATAATAACCTTAAATACTTCATTTTCAATCATCTATTTGTTTCTTGGTAAAATACTGAGTATTGAATACTGAATATTGAAAAGGGGAGAAGTTCGGTTTTTATTGCATTTATCGACGTTGCAGCCGGATTAGAGCGGTTTTTACGTGTACATCTTCCCTCGGTAATATAAACGGAAAATCAAGAACATTTTAGTTATTTCTTATGAAAACACATTGTTTTTTATCATTTGTATTGGAAACAACATTGTCATATGTCTTTTCTTGGATCCAAATAATACGAAACCTCGCTCTATGATTTCAAGTTAAAATACTCAAATATGGTTAAATAGTGACTTTTTTCACGTTTGTCATGTAGTTTGATATTACGTAAATATATTCATTTTTACCAATATTTCGATACTATTTCATGTAGTATCACGATATGTGATTTGGCCTTGAAATCTCAGAATTTCATAATATTGCATTTTAAGCAAGTTTTCTTGCATTTTGTTTCGTTCGAAAAATCATCGAATTTAGCAATATTTTGACGTTTATCATCCCCTTTTCCATTATTTGATTTAAACAAAATATCATCGAATTAGGCAATAATTTGCCGTTTATCCACGTATTGAATACTGAATATTGAAAAGGGGAGAAGTTCGGTTTTTATTGCATTTATCGACGTTTCAGCCGGATTAGAGCAGGTTTACGTGTACATCTTCCCTCGGTAATATAAACGGAAAATCAAGAACATTTTAGTTATTTTTAATGAAAACACATTGTGTTTTATCATTTGTATTGGAAACAACATTGTCATATGTCTTTTCTTAGATCCAAATAATACGAAACCTCGCTCTATGATTTGAAGTTAAAATACTCAAATATGGTTAAATAGTGACTTTTTTCACGTTTGTAAAGTAGTTTGATATTACGTAAATATATTCATTTTTACCAATATTTCGATACTATTTCATGTAGTATCACGATATGTGATTTGGCCTTGAAATCTCAGAATTTCATAATATTGCATTTTAAGCAAGTTTTCTTGCATTTTGTTTCGTTCGAAAAATCATCGAATTTAGCAATATTTTGACGTTTATCATCCCCTTTTCCTTCATGTGATTTAAACAAAATATCATCGAATTAGGCAATATTTTGCCGTTTTCCACGTTTTTGTGAATTTTCAGTCCATGGGTATTAATTCATATATATATACGATAAAAATGATGCAAACACATAATTGATTAGATAATAACCTTAAATACTTCATTTTCAATCATCTATTTGTTTCTCGTTAAAATACTGAGTAATATGTTGAAAAGGGGAGAAGTTCGGTTTTTATTCCATATATCGACGTTTCAGCCGGATTAGAGCGGTTTTACGTGTACATCTTCATTCGTTAATATAAACGGAAAATCAAGAATATTATAGTTAATTCTAATGAAAACATTGTTTTTTATCATTTGTATTGGAAACAACATTGTCATATGTCTTTTCTTGGAACTAAATAATACGAAACCTGGCTCTATGATTTGAAGGTAAAATACTCAAATATGTTAAAATAGTGACTTTTTCACGTTAATCATGTAGTTTGATATTACGCAAATAAATTCATTTTTACCAATATTTCGATACTATTTCATGTAGTATGACGATATGTGATTTGGCCTTCAAATCTCAGAATTTCGCATAATATTGCATTTTAAGCAAGTTTCATTGCATTTTGTTTCGTACGAAAAATCATCGAATTTAGCAATATTTTGACGTTTATCATCCCCTTTTCCTTTATTTGATTTAAACAAAATATCATTGAATTAGGCAATATTTTGCCGTTTTTCCACGTTTTTGTGAATTTTCAGTCTATGGGTTTTAATTCATTATATATACAATAAAAATGATGCAAACACATAATTGATTAGATAATAACCTTAAATACTTCATTTTCAATCAACTATTTGTTTCTCGTTAAAATACTGAGTAAGATATTGAAAAGGGGAGAAGTTCTGTTTTTATTGCATATATCGACGTTTCAGCCGGAATAGAGCGATTTACGTGTACATCTTCCATCAGTAATATAAACGGAAAATCAGGAACATTTTAGTTAATTCTAATGAAAACACATTGATTTTTATCATTTGTATTGGAAACAACCTTGTCATATGTCTTTTCTTGGATCTAAATAATACGAAACCTCGCTCTATGATTCTAAGTTATAATCCTCAAATATGGTTAAATAGCGACTTTTTTCACGATTTTCATGTAGTTTGATATTATGTAAATATATTCATTTTTACCAATATTTCGATACTATTTCATGTTGTATTACGATATGTGATTTGGCCTTCAAATCTCAGAATTTCGAATAATATTGCATTTTAAGCAAGTTTTCTTGCATTTTGTTTCGTACGAAAAATCATCGAATTTAGCAATATTTTGACGTTTATCATCCCCTTTTCCTTCATGTGATTTAAACAAAATATCATCGAATTAGGCAATATTTTGCCGTTTTCCACGTTTTTGTGAATTTTCAGTCCATGGGTTTTAATTCATATATATACGATAAAAATGATGCAAACACATAATTGATTAGATAATAACCTTAAATACTTCATTTTCAATCATCTATTTGTTTCTTGGTAAAATACTGAGTATTGAATACTGAATATTGAAAAGGGGAGAAGTTCGGTTTTTATTGCATTTATCGACGTTTCAGCCGGATTAGAGCAGGTTTACGTGTACATCTTCCCTCGGTAATATAAACGGAAAATCAAGAACATTTTAGCTATTTCTAATGAAAACACATTGTTTTTTATCATTTGTATTGGAAACAACATTGTCATATGTCTTTTCTTAGATCCATATAATACGAAACCTCGCTCTATGATTTGAAGTTAAAATACTCAAATATGGTTAAATGGTGACTTTTTTCACGTTTGTCATGTAGTTTGATATTACGTAAATATATTCATTTTTACCAATATTTCGATACTATTTCATATAGTATCACGATATGTGATTTGGCCTTGAAATCTCAGAATTTCATAACATTGCATTTTAAGCAAGTTTTCTTGCATTTTGTTTCGTTCGAAAAATCATCGAATTTAGCAATATTTTTACGTTTATCATCCCCTTTTCCTTCATGTGATTTAAACAAAATATCATCGAATTAGGCAATATTTTGCCGTTTTCCACGTTTTTGTGAATTTTCAGTCCATGGGTTTTAATTCATATATATACGATAAATATGATGCAAACACATAATTGATTAGATAATAACCTTAAATACTTCATTTTCAATCATCTATTTGTTTCTCGTTAAAATACTGAGTAAGATATTGAAAAGGGGAGATGTTCGGTTTTTATTGCATATATCGACGTTTCAGCCGGATTAGAACGGTTTTACGTGTACATCTTCCATCGTTAATATAAACGGAAAATCAAGAACATTATAGTTAATTCTAATGAAAAAACATTTTTTTTTTATCATTTGTATTGGAAACAACATTGTCATGTCTTTTCTTGGATCTAAATAATACGAAACCTCGCTCTATGATTTGATGTTAAAATCCTCAAATATGGTTATATAGAGACTTTTTTCACGTTTTTTCATATTACGTAAATATATTCATTTTTACCAATATTTCGATACTATTTCATGTAGTATCACGATATGTGATTTGGCCTTCAAATCTCAGAATTTCGCATAATATTGCATTTTAATCAAGTTTTCTTGCATTTTGCTTCGTACGAAAAATCATCGAATTTAGCAATATTTTAACGTTTATCATCTTCTTTTCCTTCATGTGATTTAAAAATAATATCATCGAATTAGGCAATATTTTGCCGTTATCTACGTTTTTGTGAATTTTCAGTCCATAGGTTTTAATTCATATATATACGATAAAAATGATGCAAACACATAATTGATTAGATAATAACCTTAAATACTTCATTTTCAATCATCTATTTGTTTCTTGGTAAAATACTGAGTATTGAATACTGAATATTGAAAAGGGGAGAAGTTCGGTTTTTATTGCATTTATCGACGTTTCAGCCGGATTAGAGCGGTTTTTACGTGTACATCTTCCCTCGGTAATATAAACGGAAAATCAAGAACATTTTAGTTATTTCTAATGAAAACACATTGTTTTTTATCATTTGTATTGGAAACAACATTGTCATATGTCTTTTCTTGGATCCAAATAATACGAAACCTCGCTCTATGATTTCAAGTTAAAATACTCAAATATGGTTAAATAGTGACTTTTTTCACGTTTGTCATGTAGTTTGATATTACGTAAATATATTCATTTTTACCAATATTTCGATACTATTTCATGTAGTATCACGATATGTGATTTGGCCTTGAAATCTCAGAATTTCATAATATTGCATTTTAAGCAAGTTTTCTTGCATTTTGTTTCGTTCGAAAAATCATCGAATTTAGCAATATTTTGACGTTTATCATCCCCTTTTCCTTTATTTGATTTAAACAAAATATCATCGAATTAGGCAATATTTTGCCGTTTATCCACGTATTGAATACTGAATATTGAAAAGGGGAGAAGTTCGGTTTTTATTGCATTTATCGACGTTTCAGCCGGATTAGAGCAGGTTTACGTGTACATCTTCCCTCGGTAATATAAACGGAAAATCACATTAACGGAAAATAACATTTTAGTTATTTTTAATGAAAACACATTGTTTTTTATCATTTGTATTGGAAACAACATTGTCATATGTCTTTTCTTAGATCCAAATAATACGAAACCTCGCTCTATGATTTGAAGTTAAAATACTCAAATATGGTTAAAAAGTGACTTTTTTCACGTTTGTAATGTAGTTTGATATTACGTAAATATATTCATTTTTACCAATATTTCGATACTATTTCATGTAGTATCACGATATGTGATTTGGCCTTGAAATCTCAGAATTTCATAATATTGCATTTTAAGCAAGTTTTCTTGCATTTTGTTTCGTTCGAAAAATCATCGAATTTAGCAATATTTTGACGTTTATCATCCCCTTTTCCTTTATTTGATTTAAACAAAATATCATCGAATTAGGCAATATTTTGCCGTTTATCCACGTATTGAATACTGAATATTGAAAAGGGGAGAAGTTCGGTTTTTATTGCATTTATCGAAGTTTCAGCCGGATTAGAGCAGGTTTACGTGTACATCTTCCCTCGGTAATATAAACGGAAAATCACATTAACGGAAAATAACATTTTAGTTATTTTTAATGAAAACACATTGTTTTTTATCATTTGTATTGGAAACAACATTGTCATATGTCTTTTCTTAGATCCAAATAATACGAAACCTCGCTCTATGATTTGAAGTTAAAATACTCAAATATGGTTAAATAGTGACTTTTTTCACGTTTGTAATGTAGTTTGATATTACGTAAATATATTCATTTTTACCAATATTTCGATACTATTTCATGTAGTATCACGATATGTGATTTGGCCTTGAAATCTCAGAATTTCATAATATTGCATTTTAAGCAAGTTTTCTTGCATTTTGTTTCGTTCGAAAAATCATCGAATTTAGCAATATTTTGACGTTTATCATCCCCTTTTCCATTATTTGATTTAAACAAAATATCATCGAATTAGGCAATATTTTGCCGTTTATCCACGTATTGAATACTGAATATTGAAAAGGGGAGAAGTTCGGTTTTTATTGCATTTATCGACGTTTCAGCCGGATTAGAGCAGGTTTACGTGTACATCTTCCCTCGGTAATATAAACGGAAAATCAAGAACATTTTAGTTATTTTTAATGAAAACACATTGTGTTTTATCATTTGTATGGGAAACAACATTGTCATATGTCTTTTCTTAGATCCAAATAATACGAAACCTCGCTCTATGATTTGAAGTTAAAATACTCAAATATGGTTAAATAGTGACTTTTTTCACGTTTGTAAAGTAGTTTGATATTACGTAAATATATTCATTTTTACCAATATTTCGATACTATTTCATGTAGTATCACGATATGTGATTTGGCCTTGAAATCTCAGAATTTCATAATATTGCATTTTACGCAAGTTTTCTTGCATTTTGTTTCGTTCGAAAAATCATCGAATTTAGCAATATTTTGACGTTTATCATCCCCTTTTCCTTCATGTGATTTAAACAAAATATCATCGAATTAGGCAATATTTTGCCGTTTTCCACGTTTTTGTGAATTTTCAGTCCATGGGTATTAATTCATATATATATACGATAAAAATGATGCAAACACATAATTGATTAGATAATAACCTTAAATACTTCATTTTCAATCATCTATTTGTTTCTCGTTAAAATACTGAGTAATATGTTGAAAAGGGGAGAAGTTCGGTTTTTATTCCATATATCGACGTTTCAGCCGGATTAGAGCGGTTTTACGTGTACATCTTCATTCGTTAATATAAACGGAAAATCAAGAACATTATAGTTAATTCTAATGAAAACATTGTTTTTTATCATTTGTATTGGAAACAACATTGTCATATGTCTTTTCTTGGAACTAAATAATACGAAACCTGGCTCTATGATTTGAAGGTAAAATACTCAAATATGGTAAAATAGTGACTTTTTCACGTTAATCATGTAGTTTGATATTACGCAAATAAATTCATTTTTACCAATATTTCGATACTATTTCATGTAGTATGACGATATGTGATTTGGCCTTCAAATCTCAGAATTTCGCATAATATTGCATTTTAAGCAAGTTTCATTGCATTTTGTTTCGTACGAAAAATCATCGAATTTAGCAATATTTTGACGTTTATCATCCCCTTTTCCTTTATTTGATTTAAACAAAATATCATTGAATTAGGCAATATTTTGCCGTTTTTCCACGTTTTTGTGAATTTTCAGTCTATGGGTTTTAATTCATTATATATACAATAAAAATGATGCAAACACATAATTGATTAGATAATAACCTTAAATACTTCATTTTCAATCAACTATTTGTTTCTCGTTAAAATACTGAGTAAGATATTGAAAAGGGGAGAAGTTCTGTTTTTATTGCATATATCGACGTTTCAGCCGGAATAGAGCGATTTACGTGTACATCTTCCATCAGTAATATAAACGGAAAATCAGGAACATTTTAGTTAATTCTAATGAAAACACATTGATTTTTATCATTTGTATTGGAAACAACCTTGTCATATGTCTTTTCTTGGATCTAAATAATACGAAACCTCGCTCTATGATTCTAAGTTATAATCCTCAAATATGGTTAAATAGCGACTTTTTTCACGATTTTCATGTAGTTTGATATTACGTAAATATATTCATTTTTACCAATATTTCGATACTATTTCATGTTGTATTACGATATGTGATTTGGCCTTCAAATCTCAGAATTTCGAATAATATTGCATTTTAAGCAAGTTTTCTTGCATTTTGTTTCGTACGAAAAATCATCGAATTTAGCAATATTTTGACGTTTATCATCCCCTTTTCCTTCATGTGATTTAAACAAAATATCATCGAATTAGGCAATATTTTGCCGTTTTCCACGTTTTTGTGAATTTTCAGTCCATGGGTTTTAATTCATATATATACGATAAAAATGATGCAAACACATAATTGATTAGATAATAACCTTAAATACTTCATTTTCAATCATCTATTTGTTTCTTGGTAAAATACTGAGTATTGAATACTGAATATTGAAAAGGGGAGAAGTTCGGTTTTTATTGCATTTATCGACGTTTCAGCCGGATTAGAGCAGGTTTACGTGTACATCTTCCCTCGGTAATATAAACGGAAAATCAAGAACATTTTAGCTATTTCTAATGAAAACACATTGTTTTTTATCATTTGTATTGGAAACAACATTGTCATATGTCTTTTCTTAGATCCATATAATACGAAACCTCGCTCTATGATTTGAAGTTAAAATACTCAAATATGGTTAAATGGTGACTTTTTTCACGTTTGTCATGTAGTTTGATATTACGTAAATATATTCATTTTTACCAATATTTCGATACTATTTCATGTAGTATCACGATATGTGATTTGGCCTTGAAATCTCAGAATTTCATAACATTGCATTTTAAGCAAGTTTTCTTGCATTTTGTTTCGTTCGAAAAATCATCGAATTTAGCAATATTTTTACGTTTATCATCCCCTTTTCCTTCATGTGATTTAAACAAAATATCATCGAATTAGGCAATATTTTGCCGTTTTCCACGTTTTTGTGAATTTTCAGTCCATGGGTTTTAATTCATATATATACGATAAATATGATGCAAACACATAATTGATTAGATAATAACCTTAAATACTTCATTTTCACTCATCTATTTGTTTCTCGTTAAAATACTGAGTAAGATATTGAAAAGGGGAGATGTTCGGTTTTTATTGCATATATCGACGTTTCAGCCGGATTAGAACGGTTTTACGTGTACATCTTCCATCGTTAATATAAACGGAAAATCAAGAACATTATAGTTAATTCTAATGAAAAAACATTTTTTTTTTATCATTTGTATTGGAAACAACATTGTCATATGTCTTTTCTTGGATCTAAATAATACGAAACCTCGCTCTATGATTTGAAGTTAAAATCCTCAAATATGGTTATATAGAGACTTTTTTCACGTTTTTTCATATTACGTAAATATATTCATTTTTACCAATATTTCGATACTATTTCATGTAGTATCACGATATGTGATTTGGCCTTCAAATCTCAGAATTTCGCATAATATTGCATTTTAATCAAGTTTTCTTGCATTTTGCTTCGTACGAAAAATCATCGAATTTAGCAATATTTTAACGTTTATCATCTTCTTTTCCTTCATGTGATTTAAACAAAATATCATCGAATTAGGCAATATTTTGCCGTTATCTACGTTTTTGTGAATTTTCAGTCCATAGGTTTTAATTTATATATATACGATAAAAATGATGCAAACACATAATTGATTAGATAATAACCTTAAATACTTCATTTTCAATCATCTATTTGTTTCTTGGTAAAATACTGAGTATTGAATACTGAATATTGAAAAGGGGAGAAGTTCGGTTTTTATTGCATTTATCGACGTTTCAGCCGGATTAGAGCGGTTTTTACGTGTACATCTTCCCTCGGTAATATAAACGGAAAATCAAGAACATTTTAGTTATTTCTAATGAAAACACATTGTTTTTTATCATTTGTATTGGAAACAACATTGTCATATGTCTTTTCTTGGATCCAAATAATACGAAACCTCGCTCTATGATTTCAAGTTAAAATACTCAAATATGGTTAAATAGTGACTTTTTTCACGTTTGTCATGTAGTTTGATATTACGTAAATATATTCATTTTTACCAATATTTCGATACTATTTCATGTAGTATCACGATATGTGATTTGGCCTTGAAATCTCAGAATTTCATAATATTGCATTTTAAGCAAGTTTTCTTGCATTTTGTTTCGTTCGAAAAATCATCGAATTTAGCAATATTTTGACGTTTATCATCCCCTTTTCCTTTATTTGATTTAAACAAAATATCATCGAATTAGGCAATATTTTGCCGTTTATGCACGTATTGAATACTGAATATTGAAAAGGGGAGAAGTTCGGTTTTTATTGCATTTATCGACGTTTCAGCCGGATTAGAGCAGGTTTACGTGTACATCTTCCCTCGGTAATATAAACGGAAAATCACATTAAAGGAAAATAACTTTTTAGTTATTTTTAATGAAAACACATTGTTTTTTATCATTTGTATTGGAAACAACATTGTCATATGTCTTTTCTTAGATCCAAATAATACGAAACCTCGCTCTATGATTTGAAGTTAAAATACTCAAATATGGTTAAATAGTGACTTTTTTCACGTTTGTAATGTAGTTTGATATTACGTAAATATATTCATTTTTACCAATATTTCGATACTATTTCATGTAGTATCACGATATGTGATTTGGCCTTGAAATCTCAGAATTTCATAATATTGCATTTTAAGCAAGTTTTCTTGCATTTTGTTTCGTTCGAAAAATCATCGAATTTAGCAATATTTTGACGTTTATCATCCCCTTTTCCTTCATGTGATTTAAACAAAATATCATCGAATTAGGCAATATTTTGCCGTTTTCCACGTTTTTGTGAATTTTCAGTCCATGGGTATTAATTCATATATATACGATAAAAATGATGCAAACACATAATTGATTAGATAATAACCTTAAATACTTCATTTTCAATCATCTATTTGTTTCTCGTTAAAATACTGAGTAATATGTTGAAAAGGGGAGAAGTTCGGTTTTTATTCCATATATCGACGTTTCAGCCGGATTAGAGCGGTTTTACGTGTACATCTTCATTCGATAATATAAACGGAAAATCAAGAACATTAAAGTTAATTCTAATGAAAACATTGTTTTTTATCATTTGTATTGGAAACAACATTGTCATATGTCTTTTCTTGGAACTAAATAATACGAAACCTGGCTCTATGATTTGAAGGTAAAATCCTCAAATATGGTAAAATAGTGACTTTTTCACGTTAATCATGTAGTTTGATATTACGCAAATATATTCATTTTTACCAATATTTCGATACTATTTCATGTAGTATGACGATATGTGATTTGGCCTTCAAATCTCAGAATTTCGCTAAATATTGCATTTTAAGCAAGTTTCATTGCATTTTGTTTCGTACGAAAAATCATCGAATTTAGCAATATTTTGACGTTTATCATCCCCTTTTCCTTTATTTGATTTAAACAAAATATCATCGAATTAGGCAATATTTTGCCGTTTTTCCACGTTTTTGTGAATTTTCAGTCTATTGGTTTTAATTCATTATATATACGATAGAAATGATGCAAACACATAATTGATTAGATAATAACCTTAAATACTTCATTTTCAATCAACTATTTGTTTCTCGTTAAAATACTGAGTAAGATATTGAAAAGGGGAGAAGTTCTGTTTTTATTGCATATATCGACGTTTCAGCCGGAATAGAACGGTTTTACGTGTACATCTTCCATCAGTAATATAAACGGAAAATCAGGAACATTTTAGTTAATTCTAATGAAAACACATTGATTTTTATCATTTGTATTGGAAACAACCTTGTCATATGTCTTTTCTTGGATCTAAATAATACGAAACCTCGCTCTATGATTCTAAGGTATAATCCTCAAATATGGTTAAATAGCGACTTTTTTCACGATTTTCATGTAGTTTGATATTACGTAAATATATTCATTTTTACCAATATTTCGATACTATTTCATGTTGTATTACGATATGTGATTTGGCCTTCAAATCTTAGAATTTCGAATAATATTGCATTTTAAGCAAGTTTTCTTGCATTTTGTTTCGTACGAAAAATCATCGAATTTAGCAATATTTTGACGTTCATCATCCCCTTTTCCTTCATGTGATTTAAACAAAATATCATCGAATTAGGCAATATTTTGCCGTTTTCCACGTTTTTGTGAATTTTCAGTCCATGGGTATTAATTCATATATATACGATAAAAATGATGCAAACACATAATTAATTAGATAATAACCTTAAATACTTCATTTTCAATCATCTATCTGTTTCTCGTTAAAATACTGAGTAAGATATTGAAAAGGGGAGAAGTTCGGTTTTTAATGCATATATCGACGTTTCAGCCGGATTAGAGCGGTTTTACGTGTACATCTTCCCTCGTTAATATAAACGGAAAATCAAGAACATTATAGTTAATTCTAATGAAAACACATTGTTTTTTATCATTTGTATTGGAAACAACATTGTCATGTGTCTTTTCTTGGAACTAAATAATACGAAACCTCGCTCTATGATTTGAAGTTCAAATCCTCATATATGGTTATATAGTGACTTTGTTCACGTTTTTCATGTAGTTTGATATTAAGTAAATATATTCATTTTTACCAATATTTCGATACTATTTCATGTAGTATCACGATATGTGATTTGGCCTTCAAATCTCAGAATTTCGCATAATATTGCATTTTAAGCAAGTTTTCTTGCATTTTGCTTCGTACGAAAAATCATCGAATTTAGCAATATTTTAACGTTTATCATCTCCTTTTCCTTCATGTGATTTAAACAAACTATCATCAAATTAGGCAATATTTTGCCGTTTTCCACGTTTTTGTGAATTTTCCGTCCATAGGTATTAATTCATATATATATACGATAAAAATGATGCAAACACATAATTGATTAGATAACAACCTTAAATACTTCATTTTCAATCATCTATTTGTTTCTCGTTAAAATACTGAGTAAGATATTGAAAAGGGGAGAAGTTCGGTTTTTATTGCATATATCGACGTTTCAGCCGGATTAGAGCGGTTTTACGTGTACATCTTCATTCGTTAATATTAACGGAAAATCAAGAACATTATAGATTATTTCTAATGAAAACATTGTTTTTTATCATTTGTATTGGAAACAACATTGTCATATATCTTTTCTTGGAACTAAATAATACGAAACCTCGCTCTATGATTTGAAGGTAAAATCCTCAAATATGGTAAAATAGTGACTTTTTCACGTTAATCATGTAGTTTGATATTACGCAAATATATTCATTTTTACCAATATTTCGATACTATTTCATGTAGTATCACGATATGTGATTTGGCCTTCAAATCTCAGAATTTCGCATAATATTGCATTTTAAGCAAGTTTCCTTGCATTTTGTTTCGTACGAAAAATCATCGAATTTAGCAATATTTTGACGTTTATCATCCCCTTTTCCTTTATTTGATTTAAACAAAATATCATCGAATTAGGCAATATTTTGCCGTTTTTCCACGTTTTTGTGAATTTTCAGTCTATGGGTATTAATTCATTATATATACGATAAAAATTATGCAAACACATAACTGATTAGATAATAACCTTAAATACTTCATTTTCAATCAAAAATTTGTTTCTCGTTAAAATACTGAGTAAGATATTGAAAAGGGGAGAAGTTCTGTTTTTATTGCATATATTGACGTTTCAGCCGGAATAGAGCGGTTTTACGTGTACATCTTCCCTCGGTAATATAAACGGAAAATCAAGAACATTATAGTTAATTCTAATGAAAACACATTCTTTTTTATCATTTATATTGGAAACAACATTGACATATGTCATTTCTTGGAACTAAATAATACGAAACCTCGCTCTATGATTTGAAGTTAAAATCCTCAAATATGGTTATATAGTGACTTTTTTCACGTTTTTCATGTAGTTTGATATTACGTAAATATATTCATTTTTACCAATATTTCGATACTATTTCATGTAGTATCACTATATGTGATTTGGCCTTCAAATCTCAGAATTTCGCATAATATTGCATTTTAAGCAAGTTTTCTTGCATTTTTCTTCGTACAAAAAATCATCGAATTTAGCAATATTTTAACGTTTATCATCTCCTTTTCCTTCATGTGATTTAAACAAAATATCATCGAATTAGGCAATATTTTGCCGTTTTCCACGTTTTTGTGAATTTTCCGTCCATGGGTATTAATACATATATATATACGATAAAAATGATGCAAACACATAATTGATTAGATAATAACCTTAAATACTTCATTTTCAATCATCTATTTGTTTCTCGTTAAAATACTGAGTAAGATATTGAAAAGGGGAGAAGTTCGGTTTTTATTGCATATATCGACGTTTCAGCCGGATTAGAGCGGTTTTACGTGTACTTCTTCCATCGTTAATATAAACGGAAAATCAAGAACATTATAGTTAATTCTAATGAAAACACATTGTTTTTTATCATTTGTATTGGAAACAACATTGTCATATGTCTTTTTTTGGATCTAAATAATTCGAAACCTCGCTCTATGATTTGAAGTTAAAATCCTCAAATATGGTTATATAGTGACTTTTTTTCACGTTTTTCATGTAGTTTGATATTACGTAAATATATTCATTTTTACCAATATTTCGATACTATTTCATGTAGTATCACGATATGTGATTTGGTCTTGAAATCTCAGAATTTCATAACATTGCATTTTAAGCAAGTTTTCTTGCATTTTGTTTCGTTCGAAAAATCATCGAATTTAGCAATATTTTGACGTTTATCATCCCCTTTTCCTTCATGTGATTTAAACAAAATATCATCGAATTAGGCAATATTTTGCCGTTTTCCACGTTTTTGTGAATTTTCAGTCCATGGGTTTTAATTCATATATATACGATAAATATGATGCAAACACATAATTGATTAGATAATAACCTTAAATACTTCATTTTCAATCATCTATTTGTTTCTCGTTAAAATACTGAGTAAGATATTGAAAAGGGGAGAAGTTCGGTTTTTATTGCATATTTCGACGTTTCAGCCGGATTAGAGCGGTTTTACGTGTACATCTTCCATCGTTAATATAAACGGAAAATCAAGAACATTATAGTTAATTCTAATGAAAACACATTGTTTTTTATCATTTGTATTGGAAACAACATTGTCATATGTCTTTTTTTGGATCTAAATAATACGAAACCTCGCTCTATGATTTGAAGTTAAAATCCTCAAATATGGTTATATAATGACTTTTTTCACGTTTTTCATGTAGTTTGATATGACGTAAATATATTCATTTTTACCAATATTTCGATACTATTTCATGTAGTATCACGATATGTGATTTGGCCTTGAAATCTCAGAATTTCATAATATTGCATTTTAAGCAAGTTTTCTTGCATTTTGTTTCGTTCGAAAAATCATCGAATTTAGCAATATTTTGACGTTTATCATCCCCTTTTCTTCATGTGATTTAAACAAAATATCATCGAATTAGGCAATATTTTGGCGTTTTCCACATTTTTGTGAATTTTCAGTCCATAGGTATTAATTCATATATATACGATAAAAATGATGCAAACACATAATTAATTAGATAATAACCTTAAATACTTCATTTTCAATCATCTATTTGTTTCTCGTTAAAATACTGAGTAAGATATTGAAAAGGGGAGATGTTCGGTTTTTATTGCATATATCGACGTTTCAGCCGGATTAGAGCGGTTTTACGTGTACATCTTTCATCGTTAATATAAACGGAAAATCAAGAACATTATAGTTAATTCTAATGAAAAAACATTGTTTTTTATCATTTGTATTGGAAACAACCTTGTCATATGTCTTTTCTTGGATCTAAATAATACGAAACCTCGCTCTATGATTCTAAGGTATAATCCTCAAATATGGTTAAATAGCGACTTTTTTCACGATTTTCATGTAGTTTGATATTACGTAAATATATTCATTTTTACCAATATTTCGATACTATTTCATGTTGTATTACGATATGTGATTTGGCCTTCAAATCTTAGAATTTCGAATAATATTGCATTTTAAGCAAGTTTTCTTGCATTTTGTTTCGTACGAAAAATCATCGAATTTAGCAATATTTTGACGTTCATCATCCCCTTTTCCTTCATGTGATTTAAACAAAATATCATCGAATTAGGCAATATTTTGCCGTTTTCCACGTTTTTGTGAATTTTCAGTCCATGGGTATTAATTCATATATATACGATAAAAATGATGCAAACACATAATTAATTAGATAATAACCTTAAATACTTCATTTTCAATCATCTATCTGTTTCTCGTTAAAATACTGAGTAAGATATTGAAAAGGGGAGAAGTTCGGTTTTTAATGCATATATCGACGTTTCAGCCGGATTAGAGCGGTTTTACGTGTACATCTTCCCTCGTTAATATAAACGGAAAATCAAGAACATTATAGTTAATTCTAATGAAAACACATTGTTTTTTATCATTTGTATTGGAAACAACATTGTCATGTGTCTTTTCTTGGAACTAAATAATACGAAACCTCGCTCTATGATTTGAAGTTCAAATCCTCATATATGGTTATATAGTGACTTTGTTCACGTTTTTCATGTAGTTTGATATTAAGTAAATATATTCATTTTTACCAATATTTCGATACTATTTCATGTAGTATCACGATATGTGATTTGGCCTTCAAATCTCAGAATTTCGCATAATATTGCATTTTAAGCAAGTTTTCTTGCATTTTGCTTCGTACGAAAAATCATCGAATTTAGCAATATTTTAACGTTTATCATCTCCTTTTCCTTCATGTGATTTAAACAAACTATCATCAAATTAGGCAATATTTTGCCGTTTTCCACGTTTTTGTGAATTTTCCGTCCATAGGTATTAATTCATATATATATACGATAAAAATGATGCAAACACATAATTGATTAGATAACAACCTTAAATACTTCATTTTCAATCATCTATTTGTTTCTCGTTAAAATACTGAGTAAGATATTGAAAAGGGGAGAAGTTCGGTTTTTATTGCATATATCGACGTTTCAGCCGGATTAGAGCGGTTTTACGTGTACATCTTCATTCGTTAATATTAACGGAAAATCAAGAACATTATAGATTATTTCTAATGAAAACATTGTTTTTTATCATTTGTATTGGAAACAACATTGTCATATATCTTTTCTTGGAACTAAATAATACGAAACCTCGCTCTATGATTTGAAGGTAAAATCCTCAAATATGGTAAAATAGTGACTTTTTCACGTTAATCATGTAGTTTGATATTACGCAAATATATTCATTTTTACCAATATTTCGATACTATTTCATGTAGTATCACGATATGTGATTTGGCCTTCAAATCTCAGAATTTCGCATAATATTGCATTTTAAGCAAGTTTCCTTGCATTTTGTTTCGTACGAAAAATCATCGAATTTAGCAATATTTTGACGTTTATCATCCCCTTTTCCTTTATTTGATTTAAACAAAATATCATCGAATTAGGCAATATTTTGCCGTTTTTCCACGTTTTTGTGAATTTTCAGTCTATGGGTATTAATTCATTATATATACGATAAAAATTATGCAAACACATAACTGATTAGATAATAACCTTAAATACTTCATTTTCAATCAAAAATTTGTTTCTCGTTAAAATACTGAGTAAGATATTGAAAAGGGGAGAAGTTCTGTTTTTATTGCATATATCGACGTTTCAGCCGGAATAGAGCGGTTTTACGTGTACATCTTCCCTCGGTAATATAAACGGAAAATCAAGAACATTATAGTTAATTCTAATGAAAACACATTCTTTTTTATCATTTATATTGGAAACAACATTGACATATGTCATTTCTTGGAACTAAATAATACGAAACCTCGCTCTATGATTTGAAGTTAAAATCCTCAAATATGGTTATATAGTGACTTTTTTCACGTTTTTCATGTAGTTTGATATTACGTAAATATATTCATTTTTACCAATATTTCGATACTATTTCATGTAGTATCACTATATGTGATTTGGCCTTCAAATCTCAGAATTTCGCATAATATTGCATTTTAAGCAAGTTTTCTTGCATTTTTCTTCGTACAAAAAATCATCGAATTTAGCAATATTTTAACGTTTATCATCTCCTTTTCCTTCATGTGATTTAAACAAAATATCATCGAATTAGGCAATATTTTGCCGTTTTCCACGTTTTTGTGAATTTTCCGTCCATGGGTATTAATACATATATATATACGATAAAAATGATGCAAACACATAATTGATTAGATAATAACCTTAAATACTTCATTTTCAATCATCTATTTGTTTCTCGTTAAAATACTGAGTAAGATATTGAAAAGGGGAGAAGTTCGGTTTTTATTGCATATATCGACGTTTCAGCCGGATTAGAGCGGTTTTACGTGTACTTCTTCCATCGTTAATATAAACGGAAAATCAAGAACATTATAGTTAATTCTAATGAAAACACATTGTTTTTTATCATTTGTATTGGAAACAACATTGTCATATGTCTTTTTTTGGATCTAAATAATTCGAAACCTCGCTCTATGATTTGAAGTTAAAATCCTCAAATATGGTTATATAGTGACTTTTTTTCACGTTTTTCATGTAGTTTGATATTACGTAAATATATTCATTTTTACCAATATTTCGATACTATTTCATGTAGTATCACGATATGTGATTTGGTCTTGAAATCTCAGAATTTCATAACATTGCATTTTAAGCAAGTTTTCTTGCATTTTGTTTCGTTCGAAAAATCATCGAATTTAGCAATATTTTGACGTTTATCATCCCCTTTTCCTTCATGTGATTTAAACAAAATATCATCGAATTAGGCAATATTTTGCCGTTTTCCACGTTTTTGTGAATTTTCAGTCCATGGGTTTTAATTCATATATATACGATAAATATGATGCAAACACATAATTGATTAGATAATAACCTTAAATACTTCATTTTCAATCATCTATTTGTTTCTCGTTAAAATACTGAGTAAGATATTGAAAAGGGGAGAAGTTCGGTTTTTATTGCATATTTCGACGTTTCAGCCGGATTAGAGCGGTTTTACGTGTACATCTTCCATCGTTAATATAAACGGAAAATCAAGAACATTATAGTTAATTCTAATGAAAACACATTGTTTTTTATCATTTGTATTGGAAACAACATTGTCATATGTCTTTTTTTGGATCTAAATAATACGAAACCTCGCTCTATGATTTGAAGTTAAAATCCTCAAATATGGTTATATAATGACTTTTTTCACGTTTTTCATGTAGTTTGATATGACGTAAATATATTCATTTTTACCAATATTTCGATACTATTTCATGTAGTATCACGATATGTGATTTGGCCTTGAAATCTCAGAATTTCATAATATTGCATTTTAAGCAAGTTTTCTTGCATTTTGTTTCGTTCGAAAAATCATCGAATTTAGCAATATTTTGACGTTTATCATCCCCTTTTCTTCATGTGATTTAAACAAAATATCATCGAATTAGGCAATATTTTGGCGTTTTCCACATTTTTGTGAATTTTCAGTCCATAGGTATTAATTCATATATATACGATAAAAATGATGCAAACACATAATTAATTAGATAATAACCTTAAATACTTCATTTTCAATCATCTATTTGTTTCTCGTTAAAATACTGAGTAAGATATTGAAAAGGGGAGATGTTCGGTTTTTATTGCATATATCGACGTTTCTGCCGGATTAGAGCGGTTTTACGTGTACATCTTTCATCGTTAATATAAACGGAAAATCAAGAACATTATAGTTAATTCTAATGAAAAAACATTGTTTTTTATCATTTGTATTGGAAACAACATTGTCATATGTCTTTTCTTGGATCTAAATAATACGAAACCTCGCTCTATGATTTGAAGTTAAAATCCTCAAATATGGTTATATAGTGACTTTTTTCACGTTTTTCATGTAGTTTTATATTACGTAAATATATTCATTTTTACCAATATTTCGATACTATTTCATGTAGTATCACGATATGTGATTTGGCCTTCAAATCTCAGAATTTCGCATAATATTGCATTTTAAGCAAGTTTTCCTGCATTTTGTTTCGTACGAGAAATCTTCGCATATAGCAATATTTTGACGTTTATCATCTCCTTTTCCTTCATGTGATTTAAACAAAATATCATCGAATTAGGCAATATTTTGCCGTTTTCCACTTTTTTGTGAATTTTCAGTCCATGGGTTTTAATTCATATATATACGATAAAAATGATGCAAACACATAATTGATTAGATAATAACCTTAAATACTTCATTTTCAATCATTTATTTGTTTCTCGTTAAAATACTGAGTAAGATATAGAAAAGGGGAGAAGTTCGGTTTTTATTGCATATATCGACGTTTCAGCCGGATTAGAGCGGTTTTACGTGTACATCTTCATTCGTTAATATTAACGGAAAATCAAGAACATTATAGTTATTTCTAATGAAAACATTGTTTTTTATCATTTGTATTGGAAACAACATTGTCATATATCTTTTCTTGGAACTAAATAATACGAAACCTCGCTCTATGATTTGAAGGTAAAATCCTCAAATATGGTAAAATAGTGACTTTTTCACGTTAATCATGTAGTTTGATATTACGCAAATATATTCATTTTTACCAATATTTCGATACTATTTCATGTAGTATCACGATATGTGATTTGGCCTTCAAATCTCAGAATTTCGCATAATATTGCATTTTAAGCAAGTTTCCTTGCATTTTGTTTCGTAGGAAAAATCATCGAATTTAGCAATATTTTGACGTTTATCATCCCCTTTTCCTTTATTTGATTTAAACAAAATATCATCGAATTAGGCAATATTTTGCCGTTTTCCACGTTTTTGTGAATTTTCAGTCTATGGGTATTAATTCATTATATATACGATAAAAATTATGCAAACACATAACTGATTAGATAATAACCTTAAATACTTCATTTTCAATCAACAATTTGTTTCTCGTTAAAATACTGAGTAAGATATTGAAAAGGGGAGAAGTTCTGTTTTTATTGCATATATCGACGTTTCAGCCGGAATAGAGCGGTTTTACGTGTACATCTTCCCTCGGTAATATAAACGGAAAATCAAGAACATTATAGTTAATTCTAATGAAAACACATTGTTTTTTATCATTTATATTGGAAACAACATTGACATATGTCTTTTCTTGGAACTAAATAATACGAAACCTCGCTCTATGATTTGAAGTTAAAATCCTCAAATATGGTTATATAGTGACTTTTTTCACGTTTTTCATGTAGTTTGATATTACGTAAATATATTCATTTTTACCAATATTTCGATACTATTTCATGTAGTATCACGATATGTGATTTGGCCTTCAAATCTCAGAATTTCGCATAATATTGCATTTTAAGCAAGTTTTCCTGCATTTTGTTTCGTACGAGAAATCTTCGCATATAGCAATATTTTGACGTTTATCATCTCCTTTTCCTTCATGTGATTTAAACAAAATATCATCGAATTAGGCAATATTTTGCCGTTTTCCACTTTTTTGTGAATTTTCAGTCCATGGGTTTTAATTCATATATATACGATAAAAATGATGCAAACACATAATTGATTAGATAATAACCTTAAATACTTCATTTTCAATCATCTATTTGTTTCTTGGTAAAATACTGAGTATTGAATACTGAATATTGAAAAGGGGAGAAGTTCGGTTTTTATTGCATTTATCGACGTTTCAGCCGGATTAGAGCAGGTTTACGTGTACATCTTCCCTCGGTAATATAAACGGAAAATCAAGAACATTTTAGCTATTTCTAATGAAAACACATTGTTTTTTATCATTTGTATTGGAAACAACATTGTCATATGTCTTTTCTTAGATCCATATAATACGAAACCTCGCTCTATGATTTGAAGTTAAAATACTCAAATATGGTTAAATAGTGACTTTTTTCACGTTTGTCATGTAGTTTGATATTACGTAAATATATTCATTTTTACCAATATTTCGATACTATTTCATGTAGTATCACGATATGTGATTTGGCCTTGAAATCTCAGAATTTCATAACATTGCATTTTAAGCAAGTTTTCTTGCATTTTGTTTCGTTCGAAAAATCATCGAATTTAGCAATATTTTTACGTTTATCATCCCCTTTTCCTTCATGTGATTTAAACAAAATATCATCGAATTAGGCAATATTTTGCCGTTTTCCACGTTTTTGTGAATTTTCAGTCCATGGGTTTTAATTCATATATATACGATAAATATGATGCAAACACATAATTGATTAGATAATAACCTTAAATACTTCATTTTCAATCATCTATTTGTTTCTCGTTAAAATACTGAGTAAGATATTGAAAAGGGGAGATGTTCGGTTTTTATTGCATATATCGACGTTTCAGCCGGATTAGAACGGTTTTACGTGTACATCTTCCATCGTTAATATAAACGGAAAATCAAGAACATTATAGTTAATTCTAATGAAAAAACATTTTTTTTTATCATTTGTATTGGAAACAACATTGTCATATGTCTTTTCTTGGATCTAAATAATACGAAACCTCGCTCTATGATTTGAAGTTAAAATCCTCAAATATGGTTATATAGAGACTTTTTTCACGTTTTTTCATATTACGTAAATATATTCATTTTTACCAATATTTCGATACTATTTCATGTAGTATCACGATATGTGATTTGGCCTTCAAATCTCAGAATTTCGCATAATATTGCATTTTAATCAAGTTTTCTTGCATTTTGCTTCGTACGAAAAATCATCGAATTTAGCAATATTTTAACGTTTATCATCTTCTTTTCCTTCATGTGATTTAAACAAAATATCATCGAATTAGGCAATATTTTGCCGTTATCTACGTTTTTGTGAATTTTCAGTCCATGGGTTTTAATTCATATATATACGATAAAAATGATGCAAACACATAATTGATTAGATAATAACCTTAAATACTTCATTTTCAATCATCTATTTGTTTCTTGGTAAAATACTGAGTATTGAATACTGAATATTGAAAAGGGGAGAAGTTCGGTTTTTATTGCATTTATCGACGTTTCAGCCGGATTAGAGCGGTTTTTACGTGTACATCTTCCCTCGGTAATATAAACGGAAAATCAAGAACATTTTAGTTATTTCTAATGAAAACACATTGTTTTTTATCATTTGTATTGGAAACAACATTGTCATATGTCTTTTCTTGGATCCAAATAATACGAAACCTCGCTCTATGATTTCAAGTTAAAATACTCAAATATGGTTAAATAGTGACTTTTTTCACGTTTGTCATGTAGTTTGATATTACGTAAATATATTCATTTTTACCAATATTTCGATACTATTTCATGTAGTATCACGATATGTGATTTGCCCTTGAAATCTCAGAATTTCATAATATTGCATTTTAAGCAAGTTTTCTTGCATTTTGTTTCGTTCGAAAATTCATCGAATTTAGCAATATTTTGACGTTTATCATCCCCTTTTCTTCATGTGATTTAAACAAAATATCATCGAATTAGGCAATATTTTGGCGTTTTCCACGTTTTTGTGAATTTTCAGTCCATGGGTATTAATTCATATATATACGATAAAAATGATGCAAACACATAATTAATTAGATAATAACCTTAAATACTTCATTTTCAATCATCTATTTGTTTCTCGTTAAAATACTGAGTAAGATATTGAAAAGGGGAGATGTTCGGTTTTTATTGCATATATCGACGTTTCAGCCGGATTAGAGCGGTTTTACGTGTACATCTTTCATCGTTAATATAAACGGAAAATCAAGAACATTATAGTTAATTCTAATGAAAAAACATTGTTTTTTATCATTTGTATTGGAAACAACATTGTCATATGTCTTTTCTTGGATCTAAATAATACGAAACCTCGCTCTATGATTTGAAGTTAAAATCCTCAAATATGGTTATATAGTGACTTTTTTCACGTTTTTCATGTAGTTTGATATTACGTAAATATATTCATTTTTACCAATATTTCGATACTATTTCATGTAGTATCACGATATGTGATTTGGCCTTCAAATCTCAGAATTTCGCATAATATTGCATTTTAAGCAAGTTTTCCTGCATTTTGTTTCGTACGAGAAATCTTCGCATATAGCAATATTTTGACGTTTAACATCTCCTTTTCCTTCATGTGATTTAAACAAAATATCATCGAATTAGGCAATATTTTGCCGTTTTCCACTTTTTTGTGAATTTTCAGTCCATGGGTTTTAATTCATATATATACGATAAAAATGATGCAAACACATAATTGATTAGATAATAACCTTAAATACTTCATTTTCAATCATCTATTTGTTTCTCGTTAAAATACTGAGTAAGATATTGAAAAGGGGAGAAGTTCGGTTTTTATTGCATATATCGACGTTTCAGCCGGATTAGAGCGGTTTTACGTGTACATCTTCATTCGTTAATATTAACGGAAAATCAAGAACATTATAGTTATTTCTAATGAAAACATTGTTTTTTATCATTTGTATTGGAAACAACATTGTCATATATCTTTTCTTGGAACTAAATAATACGAAACCTCGCTCTATGATTTGAAGGTAAAATCCTCAAATATGGTAAAATAGTGACTTTTTCACGTTAATCATGTAGTTTGATATTACGCAAATATATTCATTTTTACCAATATTTCGATACTATTTCATGTAGTATCACGATATGTGATTTGGCCTTCAAATCTCAGAATTTCGCATAATATTGCATTTTAAGCAAGTTTCCTTGCATTTTGTTTCGTACGAAAAATCATCGAATTTAGCAATATTTTGACGTTTATCATCCCCTTTTCCTTTATTTGATTTAAACAAAATATCATCGAATTAGGCAATATTTTGCCGTTTTTCCACGTTTTTGTGAATTTTCAGTCTATGGGTATTAATTCATTATATATACGATAAAAATTATGCAAACACATAACTGATTAGATAATAACCTTAAATACTTCATTTTCAATCAACAATTTGTTTCTCGTTAAAATACTGAGTAAGATATTGAAAAGGGGAGAAGTTCTGTTTTTATTGCATATATCGACGTTTCAGCCGGAATAGAGCGGTTTTACGTGTACATCTTCCCTCGGTAATATAAACGGAAAATCAAGAACATTATAGTTAATTCTAATGAAAACACATTGTTTTTTATCATTTATATTGGAAACAACATTGACATATGTCTTTTCTTGGAACTAAATAATACGAAACCTCGCTCTATGATTTGAAGTTAAAATCCTCAAATATGGTTATATAGTGACTTTTTTCACGTTTTTCATGTAGTTTGATATTACGTAAATATATTCATTTTTACCAATATTTCGATACTATTTCATGTAGTATCACGATATGTGATTTGGCCTTGAAATCTCAGAATTTCATAACATTGCATTTTAAGCAAGTTTTCTTGCATTTTGTTTCGTTCGAAAAATCATCGAATTTAGCAATATTTTTACGTTTATCATCCCCTTTTCCTTCATGTGATTTAAACAAAATATCATCGAATTAGGCAATATTTTGCCGTTTTCCACGTTTTTGTGAATTTTCAGTCCATGGGTTTTAATTCATTTATATACGATAAATATGATGCAAACACATAATTGATTAGATAATAACCTTAAATACTTCATTTTCAATCATCTATTTGTTTCTCGTTAAAATACTGAGTAAGATATTGAAAAGGGGAGATGTTCGGTTTTTATTGCATATATCGACGTTTCAGCCGGATTAGAGCGGTTTTACGTGTACATCTTCCCTCGGTAATATAAACGGAAAATCAAGAACATTTTAGTTATTTCTAATGAAAACACATTGTTTTTTATCATTTGTATTGGAAACAACATTGTCATATGTCTTTTCTTGGATCCAAATAATACGAAACCTCGCTCTATGATTTCAAGTTAAAATACTCAAATATGGTTAAATAGTGACTTTTTTCACGTTTGTCATGTAGTTTGATATTACGTAAATATATTCATTTTTACCAATATTTCGATACTATTTCATGTAGTATCACGATATGTGATTTGGCCTTGAAATCTCAGAATTTCATAATATTGCATTTTAAGCAAGTTTTCTTGCATTTTGTTTCGTTCGAAAAATCATCGAATTTAGCAATATTTTGACGTTTATCATCCCCTTTTCCTTTATTTGATTTAAACAAAATATCATCGAATTAGGCAATATTTTGCCGTTTTTCCACGTATTGAATACTGAATATTGAAAAGGGGAGAAGTTCGGTTTTTATTGCATTTATCGACGTTTCAGCCGGATTAGAGCAGGTTTACGTGTACATCTTCCCTCGGTAATATAAACGGAAAATCAAGAACATTTTAGTTATTTTTAACGAAAACACATTGTTTTTTATCATTTGTATTGGAAACAACATTGTCATATGTCTTTTCTTAGATCCAAATAATACGAAACCTCGCTCTATGATTTGAAGTTAAAATACTCAAATATGGTTAAATAGTGACTTTTTTCACGTTTGTAATGTAGTTTGATATTACGTAAATATATTCATTTTTACCAATATTTCGATACTATTTCATGTAGTATCACGATATGTGATTTGGCCTTGAAATCTCAGAATTTCATAATATTGCATTTTAAGCAAGTTTTCTTGCATTTTGTTTCGTTCGAAAAATCATCGAATTTAGCAATATTTTGACGTTTATCATTCCCTTTTCCTTCATGTGATTTAAACAAAATATCATCGAATTAGGCAATATTTTGCCGTTTTCCACGTTTTTGTGAATTTTCAGTCCATGGGTATTAATTCATATATATACGATAAAAATGATGCAAACACATAATTGATTAGATAATAACCTTAAATACTTCATTTTCAATCATCTATTTGTTTCTCGTTAAAATACTGAGTAATATGTTGAAAAGGGGAGAAGTTCGGTTTTTATTCCATATATCGACGTTTCAGCCGGATTAGAGCGGTTTTACGTGTACATCTTCATTCGATAATATAAACGGAAAATCAAGAACATTATAGTTAATTCTAATGAAAACATTGTTTTTTATCATTTGTATTGGAAACAACATTGTCATATGTCTTTTCTTGGAACTAAATAATACGAAACCTGGCTCTATGATTTGAAGGTAAAATCCTCAAATATGGTAAAATAGTGACTTTTTCACGTTAATCATGTAGTTTGATATTACGCAAATATATTCATTTTTACCAATATTTCGATACTATTTCATGTAGTATGACGATATGTGATTTGGCCTTCAAATCTCAGAATTTCGCTAAATATTGCATTTTAAGCAAGTTTCATTGCATTTTGTTTCGTACGAAAAATCATCGAATTTAGCAATATTTTGACGTTTATCATCCCCTTTTCCTTTATTTGATTTAAACAAAATATCATCGAATTAGGCAATATTTTGCCGTTTTTCCACGTTTTTGTGAATTTTCAGTCTATTGGTTTTAATTCATTATATATACGATAGAAATGATGCAAACACATAATTGATTAGATAATAACCTTAAATACTTCATTTTCAATCATCTATTTGTTTCTCGTTAAAATACTGAGTAAGATATTGGAAAGGGGAGATGTTCGGTTTTTATTGCATATATCGACGTTTCAGCCGGATTAGAGCGGTTTTACGTGTACATCTTTCATCGTTAATATAAACGGAAAATCAAGAACATTATAGTTAATTCTAATGAAAAAACATTGTTTTTTATCATTTGTATTGGAAACAACATTGTCATATGTCTTTTCTTGGATCTAAATAATACGAAACCTCGCTCTATGATTTGAAGTTAAAATCCTCAAATATGGTTATATAGTGACTTTTTTCACGTTTTTCATGTAGTTTGATATTACGTAAATATATTCATTTTTACCAATATTTCGATACTATTTCATGTAGTATCACGATATGTGATTTGGCCTTCAAATCTCAGAATTTCGCATAATATTGCATTTTAAGCAAGTTTTCCTGCATTTTGTTTCGTACGAGAAATCTTCGCATATAGCAATATTTTGACGTTTATCATCTCCTTTTCCTTCATGTGATTTAAACAAAATATCATCGAATTAGGCAATATTTTGCCGTTTTCCACTTTTTTGTGAATTTTCAGTCCATGGGTTTTAATTCATATATATACGATAAAAATGATGCAAACACATAATTGATTAGATAATAACCTTAAATACTTCATTTTCAATCATCTATTTGTTTCTTGGTAAAATACTGAGTATTGAATACTGAATATTGAAAAGGGGAGAAGTTCGGTTTTTATTGCATTTATCGACGTTTCAGCCGGATTAGAGCAGGTTTACGTGTACATCTTCCCTCGGTAATATAAACGGAAAATCAAGAACATTTTAGCTATTTCTAATGAAAACACATTGTTTTTTATCATTTGTATTGGAAACAACATTGTCATATGTCTTTCCTTAGATCCATATAATACGAAACCTCGCTCTATGATTTGAAGTTAAAATACTCAAATATGGTTAAATAGTGACTTTTTTCACGTTTGTCATGTAGTTTGATATTACGTAAATATATTCATTTTTACCAATATTTCGATACTATTTCATGTAGTATCACGATATGTGATTTGGCCTTGAAATCTCAGAATTTCATAACATTGCATTTTAAGCAAGTTTTCTTGCATTTTGTTTCGTTCGAAAAATCATCGAATTTAGCAATATTTTGACGTTTATCATCCCCTTTTCCTTCATGTGATTTAAACAAAATATCATCGAATTAGGCAATATTTTGCCGTTTTCCACGTTTTTGTGAATTTTCAGTCCATGGGTTTTAATTCATATATATACGATAAATATGATGCAAACACATAATTGATTAGATAATAACCTTAAATACTTCTTTTTCAATCATCTGTTGTTTCTCGTTAAAATACTGAGTAAGATATTGAAAAGGGGAGATGTTCGGTTTTTATTGCATATATCGACGTTTCAGCCGGATTAGAGCGGTTTTACGTGTACATCTTCCATCGTTAATATAAACGGAAAATCAAGAACATTATAGTTAATTCTAATGAAAAAACATTTTTTTTTTATCATTTGTATTGGAAACAACATTGTCATATGTCTTTTCTTGGATCTAAATAATACGAAACCTCGCTCTATGATTTGAAGTTAAAATCCTCAAATATGGTTATATAGTGACTTTTTTCACGTTTTTCATGTAGTTTGATATTACGTAAATATATTCATTTTTACCAATATTTCGATACTATTTCATGTAGTATCACGATATGTGATTTGGCCTTCAAATCTCAGAATTTCGCATAATATTGCATTTTAATCAAGTTTTCTGGCATTTTGCTTCGTACGAAAAATCATCGAATTTAGCAATATTTTAACGTTTATCATCTTCTTTTCCATCATGTGATTTAAACAAAATATCATCGAATTAGGCAATATTTTGCCGTTATCTACGTTTTTGTGAATTTTCAGTCCATGGGTTTTAATTCATATATATACGATAAAAATGATGCAAACACATAATTGATTAGATAATAACCTTAAATACTTCATTTTCAATCATCTATTTGTTTCTTGGTAAAATACTGAGTATTGAATACTGAATATTGAAAAGGGGAGAAGTTCGGTTTTTATTGCATTTATCGACGTTTCAGCCGGATTAGAGCGGTTTTACGTGTACATCTTCCCTCGGTAATATAAACGGAAAATCAAGAACATTTTAGTTATTTCTAATGAAAACACATTGTTTTTTATCATTTGTATTGGAAACAACATTGTCATATGTCTTTTCTTGGATCCAAATAATACGAAACCTCGCTCTATGATTTGAAGTTAAAATCCTCAAATATGGTTAAATAGTGACTTTTTCACGTTTGTCATGTAGTTTGATATTACGTAAATATATTCATTTTTACCAATATTTCGATACTATTTCATGTAGTATCACGATATGTGATTTGGCCTTGAAATCTCAGAATTTCATAACATTGCACTTTAAGCAAGTTTTCTTGCATTTTGTTTCGATCGAAAAATCATCGAATTTAGCAATATATTGACGTTTATCATCCCCTTTTCCTTCATGTGATTTAAACAAAATATCATCGAATTAGGCAATATTTTGCCGTTTTCCACGTTTTTGCGAATTTTCAGTCCATGGGTTTTAATTCATATATATACGATAAATATGATGCAAACACATAATTGATTAGATAATAACCTTAAATACTTCATTTTCAATCATCTATTTGTTTCTCGTTAAAATACTGAGTAAGATATTGAAAAGGGGAGATGTTCGGTTTTTATTACATATATCGACGTTTCAGCCGGATTAGAGCGGTTTTACGTGTACATCTTCCCTCGTTAATATAAACGGAAAATCAAGAACATTATAGTTAATTCTAATGAAAACACATTGTTTTTTATCATTTATATTGGAAACAACATTGACATATGTCTTTTCTTGGAACTAAATAATACGAAACCTCGCTCTATGATTTGAAGTTAAAATCCTCAAATATGGTTATATAATGACTTTTTTCACGTTTTTCATGTAGTTTGATATTACGTAAATATATTCATTTTTACCAATATTTCGATACTATTTCATGTAGTATCACGATATGTGATTTGGCCTTCAAATCTCAGAATTTCGCATAATATTGCATTTTAAGCAAGTTTTCTTGCATTTTGCTTCGTACGAAAAATCATCGAATTTAGCAATATTTTAACGTTTATCATCTCCTTTTCCTTCATGTGATTTAAACAAAATATCATCGAATTAGGCAATATTTTGCCGTTTTCCACGTTTTTGTGAATTTTCAGTGCATGGGTATTAATTCATATATATACGATAAAAATGATGCAAACACATAATTAATTAGATAATAACCTTAAATACTTCATTTTCAATCATTTTTTTGTTTCTCGTTAAAATACTGAGTAGGATATTGAAAAGGGGAGATGTTCGGTTTTTATTGCATATATCGACGTTTCAGCCGGATTAGAGCGGTTTTACGTGTACATCTTCCATCGTTAATATAAACGGAAAATCAAGAACATTATAGTTAATTCTAATGAAAAAACATTGTTTTTTATCATTTGTATTGGAAACAACATTGTCATATATCTTTTCTTGGATCTAAATAATACGAAACCTCGCTCTATGATATGAAGTTAAAATCCTTAAATATGGTTATATAGTGACTTTTTTCACGTTTTTCGTGTAGTTTCATATTACGTAAATATATTCATTTTTACCAATATTTCGATACTATTTCATGTAGTATCACGATATGTGATTTGGCCTTCAAATCTCAGAATTTCGCATAATATTGCATTTTAATCAAGTTTTCTTGCATTTTGCTTCGTACGAAAAATCATCGAATTTAGCAATATTTTAACGTTTATCATCTTCTTTTCCTTCATGTGATTTAAACAAAATATCATCAAATTAGGCAATATTTTGCCGTTATCTACGTTTTTGTGAATTTTCAGTCCATGGGTTTTAATTCATATATATACGATAAAAATGATGCAAACACATAATTGATTAGATAATAACCTTAAATACTTCATTTTCAATCATCTATTTGTTTCTTGGTAAAATACTGAGTATTGAATACTGAATATTGAAAAGGGGAGAAGTTCGGTTTTTATTGCATTTATCGACTTTTCAGCCGGATTAGAGCGGTTTTACGTGTACATCTTCCCTCGGTAATATAAACGGAAAATCAAGAACATTTTAGTTATTTCTAATGAAAACACATTGTTTTTTATCATTTGTATTGGAAACAACATTGTCATATGTCTTTTCTTGGATCCAAATAATACGAAACCTCGCTCTATGATTTCAAGTTAAAATACTCAAATATGGTTAAATAGTGACTTTTTTCACGTTTGTCATGTAGTTTGATATTACGTAAATATATTCATTTTTACCAATATTTCGATACTATTTCATGTAGTATCACGATATGTGATTTGGCCTTGAAATCTCAGAATTTCAAAACATTGCATTTTAAGCAAGTTTTCTTGCATTTTGTTTCGATCGAAAAATCATCGAATTTAGCAATATATTGACGTTTATCATCCCCTTTTCCTTCATGTGATTTAAACAAAATATCATCGAATTAGGCAATATTTTGCCGTTTTCCACGTTTTTGTGAATTTTCAGTCTATGGGTTTTAATTCATATATATACGATAAATATGATGCAAACACATAATTGATTAGATAATAACCTTAAATACTTCATTTTCAATCATCTATTTGTTTCTCGTTAAAATACTGAGTAAGATATTGAAAAGGGGAGATGTTCGGTTTTTATTGCATATATCGACGTTTCAGCCGGATTAGAGCGGTTTTACGTGTACATCTTCCCTCGTTAATATAAACGGAAAATCAAGAACATTATAGTTAATTCTAATGAAAACACATTGTTTTTTATCATTTATATTGGAAACAACATTGACATATGTCTTTTCTTGGAACTAAATAATACGAAACCTCGCTCTATGATTTGAAGTTAAAATCCTCAAATATGGTTATATAGTGACTTTTTTCACGTTTTTCATGTAGTTTGATATTACGTAAATATATTCATTTTTACCAATATTTCGATACTATTTCATGTAGTATCACGATATGTGATTTGGCCTTCAAATCTCAGAATTTCGCATAATATTGCATTTTAAGCAAGTTTTCTTGCATTTTGCTTCGTACGAAAAATCATCGAATTTAGCAATATTTTAACGTTTATCATCTCCTTTTCCTTCATGTGATTTAAACAAAATATCATCGAATTAGGCAATATTTTGCCGTTTTCCACGTTTTTGTGAATTTTCCGTCCATGGGTATTAATTCATATATATATACGATAAAAATGATGCAAACACATAATTGATTAGATAATAACCTTAAATACGTCATTTTCAATCATCTATTTGTTTCTCGTTAAAATACTGAGTAAGATATTGAAAAGGGGAGAAGTTCGGTTTTTATTGCATATATCGACGTTTCAGCCGGATTAGAGCGGTTTTACGTGTACATCTTCCATCGTTAATATAAACGGAAAATCAAGAACATTATAGTTAATTCTAATGAAAACACATTGTTTTTTATCATTTGTATTGGAAACAACATTGTCATATGTCTTTTTTTGGATCTAAATAATACGAAACCTCGCTCTATGATTTGAAGTTAAAATCCTCAAAAATGGTTATATAATGACTTTTTTCACGTTTTTCATGTAGTTTGATATGACGTAAATATATTCATTTTTACCAATATTTCGATACTTTTTCATGTAGTATCACGATATGTGATTTGGCCTTGAAATCTCAGAATTTCATAATATTGCATTTTAAGCAAGTTTTCTTGCATTTTGTTTCGTTCGAAAAATCATCGAATTTAGCAATATTTTGACGTTTATCATCCCCTTTTCTTCATGTGATTTAAACAAAATATCATCGAATTAGGCAATATTTTGGCGTTTTCCACGTTTTTGTGAATTTTCAGTCCATGGGTATTAATTCATATATATACGATAAAAATGATGCAAACACATAATTAATTAGATAATAACCTTAAATACTTCATTTTCAATCATCTATTTGTTTCTCGTTAAAATACTGAGTAAGATATTGAAAAGGGGAGATGTTCGGTTTTTATTGCATATATCGACGTTTCAGCCGGATTAGAGCGGTTTTACGTGTACATCTTTCATCGTTAATATAAACGGAAAATCAAGAACATTATAGTTAATTCTAATGAAAAAACATTGTTTTTTATCATTTGTATTGGAAACAACATTGTCATATGTCTTTTCTTGGATCTAAATAATACGAAACCTCGCTCTATGATTTGAAGTTAAAATCCTCAAATATGGTTATATAGTGACTTTTTTCACGTTTTTCATGTAGTTTGATATTACGTAAATATATTCATTTTTACCAATATTTCGATACTATTTCATGTAGTATCACGATATGTGATTTGGCCTTCAAATCTCAGAATTTCGCATAATATTGCATTTTAAGCAAGTTTTCCTGCATTTTGTTTCGTACGAGAAATCTTCGCATATAGCAATATTTTGACGTTTAACATCTCCTTTTCCTTCATGTGATTTAAACAAAATATCATCGAATTAGGCAATATTTTGCCGTTTT